>NC_051442.1:16521369-16538024 GCF_001649575.2 Kryptolebias marmoratus
CCCCCCCCCCCCCCAACTCGCACAGACATGGGCACATGCTTCTTCTGCCAGTGAAGTGCTGCACCCCAACCCCCTACTCCTCCACAAGTGTATCTGAGACGCAGCTTTAGGCCATATGCCCAAAATGGAAAAACTGAGACAAAAGAAGAGATGGACATCTGTACAGCCTGAGAAAACAGACGAAGTCAAACATATTACAACATCTGATCCTTGTGCTCCTCTGAGCTTATTTTGTTATTTCACCTCATGACAAATGTTAACTTGATGGGTTCCACAACAACAACAGGTTGTAAAGATCCACAAGTTTTTTCTGAAGGAAATCTGATGACTTACCTACACCTCTACAAAAAGAAATACATGTAAAGGGTGACCTATTGATGGAATGACTATAGCACATGATTTCAGTTGTGTAAAATCATGTGAAAACAGTTGTGGATAAAATTTTGCCCCTTTTATTCACTTGATGAAGACCTAAAAAAACAGCCAGAAATGGGAAGGTCTTTGCAGGGTCTTGGTGAGGTCTTCAGATAAACACAATAGACTCCCAATGGGAGTGATAGGGCACAATAGGCCTTGAAGGTTTTGAGCATGTACAAAACTTCTGGAGCAAGATCATGTTGATTTTTTAGCGTGGTAACAGCATATCAGGGTCCTTGGAGTAACATGGAGGTAGTGGTGGGAGCGTGTCCATGAAGCAGGACCGGCCATGACCGGCCATGCTGGCCTCACGCCAAGGGCACAACCCCATCACATCATGAGCTTTGTGCTAGTGTGACGTGATCTGCTAACACATAGCAGAATCCGGATGTGGTCTAAGAGGCTTGAGCCAGGACAGGGCATGGTGTGATTGTGTACATACGTTTGAGGCTTTGTGAGAACTTGCTGCTGACATTTAGAGTGCAGTGAGGGTGCAGGAGAGCATCTAGGGGACATGGAAATTAACGGGGGAATACCAAGTTGGCAAGTACAAAAGTACCAGGATTGCCTTTACACCAAAGAAGGTTTTTATTGTAATAGGTTGTAATAGGTTGTCATGGAGTCAAAAGGGTGTAACAATGCTGACATCCAGTGTGAAGAGGTCCTTATAAAAAGTTTAGTAAGTTTTTTTTTACTAAAAAAAAACAACATGTTGGCTCTATAGTATTTATATACTATTTGTCTAAACTTGTCAATAAACTTAATTCTAAAATATAAGATAATATTTTTATGTTTAGTTTGTGTACTGGAATAAAAATATTTATTTGTTAAAAGAATTTTTAGGACTTATTTAAAATTCATTCATTTAAAGCAAAGGTGTTTTTCTCTTAGCTTACAAAACTGAATTAATTCACATTCAATCAATAAAGATTTTGTTCAAGGAATTTTTTATTTTAAAAAAACAGAATTAGCAGTTTATGTCACATCTCATAGAGTTAATGCTATTTATGAGTCTGCCGTTTTACTTTATTTCTTTGGGCGATAAAGTAGCAATGTTATCTATGTCTGGAGTCTACTGAGAGGGATGAAAAGCTAGGAAAGTGGCTTTGTGCCCACTGCTGCACATCAGGTTCTTCAAGCTCATAATGTCATACTGACAACAGGAGACAGGCAGTGCCAGGGGTGATGCCCAGGAGTGAAGGGAAGGTCAGCAAAGCTTTACAACCCAACTGGTGCTGATGCCACAGCATGTACGGCTCAAGTGCTTGGCAAAGCATCTTAACAACAAAATGTGACATTTTTAGAAGCTGTCAAATTGCAGCCTAAAAAAAAAGTGGTCTTGACTGGGGACCAGGCCAGAGCACCGCTGCAGGGCTTTCAATCTGGCCATAATGGGAAAGATGGAAGACGATAAGATTCCAATTCTGCTATTTCTGCACGGCCCAATGTGATCACACCGCAATAGGACGGAGCATTTGGGGGGAGTCGAGAGAATTCTTAAAAAGGCAGACTATCTTCAAGTGTGGCTTGGTACTCACACAAATCCCATCATTGCTCCTAATTGTTCAGATCACTAAAATTAAATGATAGAATCTGTAAGCCTTCCCCATTCTGTCTTCTGTCACAAATCATAGAGCTAAGATGATGATCACACCACAGCATCCAAACATAAGCATGGAAATTTTTCAAAGCTTATTATAATGTGCAGAAATTTAGACTTTCCACAACATACAACACATTTCCTTAAGCTATCAATTCAGTTTAGTTTTATTAAAGTTTTGCCAATTTCTGACATCTTTACAATGATGTTGTTACACCAACAATAAAGAAAACTTTTTTTTGTTTAGTCAAGATTTATTCTTGTTTAATCTGTCCTCTTTGTGGTCTCAGCATTCAAGTGTAAAGAAATCTTATGAGATTTTGATAGTTTCTAAGGGAGCAGTGTGAATTTAAATACAAACTCAGAATGTTTTCTTTACTAAAGGGAATACCTGTGAAGAAATTAACTCAATTAAGCAAGAGTAATGCACTGTGGACCAAACGTGGCTGCATTAAAAAGTGAAAATAATTTATCCAGTAGGACCACAGGGCATTATAGCTCTAATCCTAAGAACACAAGCAAAGCTCTGAGGGCGAAACGAGACTTAAGCTGCCTTGCTTGAAAACGCCAGCCTCTGTTGTGACAATGTC
This sequence comes from Kryptolebias marmoratus, assembly GCF_001649575.2. Taxonomy (NCBI): domain Eukaryota; kingdom Metazoa; phylum Chordata; class Actinopteri; order Cyprinodontiformes; family Rivulidae; genus Kryptolebias; species Kryptolebias marmoratus. The sequence continues at coordinate 16,523,977 of NC_051442.1, forward strand.
ATGTCCATGCGTGGAAGATGTAAATTTCTATTGCGGCTCCCAAACGAGCATTACATGAATAAACATATATGTCAACCCGGTTGGAGTAATAAGAAAATGTATAAAGGTGGCTTTCAGTTACATTATGCAAATACACCAACAGTGCTTGGCATGACTTCAAGCGCCACTCTTCAACACAAAGAATGCAAAGATATGAGAGCCATTTCATATTTTTAATTAGCCACTCAAAGAATAGGCAATTATGTGCATTTGTTGTCTTTGTACTATTAATAAGATTAAAAAAAAACAATCTGCCAACCAATAATAGCATCCTCCCAACTCCCCATGCATATATACATTCTGTCTAAAGCTCCATCATCAATTTCTGATTAATTGTCGCCCTGCCTTGTCTTTATAACAAAGAAGGATCCTCAAACACAAAAAAGGTGGATGATAAATATTGTGTCTGAACCCATCTAAATTTTCACTTTTTTTTCTAAAACAAAACATTCTTATCTACAAGAACTGGGTGACATTAGCCCTCTGTGTCTATTATTAAGCCATAGGGAACATGTGACAATTACCAATGCAGTCTGCAAAGCTACTCTATAAAAGAAAACTGATACTGCTTGCTCTTACTTTTAGACTTCACCTTAACCCATGCCATCTGGTTTTCGAACAACAACAAGCTGTGGTTTCATCACTCATTGTGGCATTCCTGTGGTGCTGTTAGACAGCGTTAGCTTTGCCTGCTATTTGTTGTTGCTTCAGCAGAGTGAGAAAGATGGAAAGGAGAGACAGCTATTTGTCTGTGGGAGAAGCCTTTTGTTGACAGCCAGCATCAAAGGATTTGTTTCCATGTCCTCTCAGCCCCTGTCAAATTGTCATCAAACCTTCCTGAAAATCAAAGAAGGCTTCCACTCTTGCTGTGACATCAACTCCTTCTCTGGCTCCCTCTCAATAACATAGACACGCATGCAGAGTTCATCTTTGAAAGAACAAAATGTGTGCTACTGAGGAGCTCTCCAATGACACACCACTGAACAAAGTTAAGTACAATCAGCCTCTACCACATTTTCTCTCCAGCAGATGTTACACTTATAGCTAATGATATGGGAAAATGAAGCATAGTGGCATCGCAAAACATGCGGCCAAAAAAACCTTTGAGGGGAAAATGATGAGACGATGATTGTAAGAAATGATCCTGGAGATTCCATTACTGAGTTATTTAGTTGTGAACAGCTAATTTCAGGTTCCGGCAAAAGCCAAGATGTCCAAACTGCCTGGGTCCACTTGCGGTGTGTAGCTCACACTTTCATTTTTCTCCAACAACTTCTCCAACAGTGGTTAAGTAATGACGAGAAGGCACAGTTTGAAAAGCGAGCTCAAAGAAGGAAATGCATGTTCCTCTAATCTTTTTCATATAGGGGTGGAAAAAAAGCCTGCTCAATGTTGCATTCGGCTGCTTTGTGTTTTGAGGGAAGGGATCAGGCAGAAACCTCTGACAGTGGAAATATTCTGCCATTTCAACTGAGGCACATTTAGAACTAAGTATTTGCACACACACACACACACACATATATACATAAATATATATAATTATAATGAAATAATTTTCTTCTGATATTATCAAGAGATTTTAAATTAAACATTTTTGAAATGAAATCTACACACATCCTAAAGCAATAGGTCAGATTTTGTGAATTAGGGTTATGAATATAGTCATAGTCAAATTTACTGATACACAAATATCAGTAAAGTACTGATACTACCCCCCAAATATTGGAGTTAGTTTGTAACACTGTGCCTTCCTTCAAGTGTCTACATCCTGCTGTACTATTTATATACTAAGACATGGTTTTTACCATTAAAGCAGTTCTCTCAATTTTTTACACAAACACCTAAGGAATATTTTATTGTAATAAATCAAAAGGAACAAATATGAATTTAATGAAATATTCAATAAACCTTAAAAGTGTTGAAATGCCAGCTTAATATGTCACCCATGAGAAAATAGCAATGATGCCTTCTGAGACTCAGCTCAGCAAGTGTTTGCTGTTTTCATGCCTCAGCAAAGACATTTTGCATGCAGGGACCATAAAAGGAACCTTTAACTCAAAGCCCTCACTGGGTTCTCAGACAGTCTCCAGTGTTTCACTTTGACACACTAAAGATGCCCATATTCAGTGTGACCTTTGATACGTTACCCTTACATTTTTGTGAATTTGTGCACATTTGTAAGAATCGTCAAAGAACTGTGGAGGAAATCTGATATTTTTATCCAGCAGATGGGATGGCTTGGCCAGCTAAAAGCACGAGTCATGTGGTCTGTCAAGGAGCCGTTTCTGAGGTCATCAAATATGATCCACTAGCTCAAGGCAACTGTACCAACTCCTTTAACCGAAGATGGAGAGGAGACAATATACATCGCCTGTCTTTCAGCCAAGCAATATCTGACAGCCTCCTTTTAGTCTCTTTTTTCTCTTACACCCTTGTACAGTCTTGTATAAATATACAATGAAAACTGTTGCGATCCCACACAGACGCAAACATGAATGCACGCTCTCAGTCTGTCAGTTGGTTTCAGAAGTGAAATTATTCCATCTCTCAGGGGTCCTGTTAAGCTCTTACAAAGCCTCGGTGCGTACAGCAGGTAGATTGATTGTGACTTATTAACTGTGAGTGAGCCTAACAGAGTGCATTAAAACAAAAGGAAATGTGATATCCCCAACCATCAAGTGCTTGTTAGAGCTTTAATCAAAGCCCTTCCGAATCTGCATATGGACTCCTGGTCATGAATTCCAAATGGCATCTTTAAAAAACAAGAGGAGACTACACCACAGAGCCTTATTACTCAAGAGGACCCTGGAAACATTTTACAAAGATCCAGCTCGCCAAACAGGAGAATGAAAAATTGTTCTCAATAATTACGGCTCTTGCTTCCATTGTTGTTGCCATCTACATTATTTTTCTCAAAGGACTGCAACACACAAGATTGCTCAATTTCCTAACTCTTTAGCATAATGAGGGTTGTTATTATCTTATTGGAAACAAAAATATTTAAGTTTAATTCATACTGAAAACAGCACCTGACCTCGTTTGATCAAGGATATATGTGGGTTTGTTTTTTGTTTTTTTTGATGAATCTTGTTAAACAGCATTCTTGCAGGCAGCCGTGATATGCGATGATGCGGTATTGATGGTAGCACTTCTATTTTCACTCCGTGAATATGTCTGAGAAGTGTAAATCACAGCTATTATATCATCTGCTCTATTCAGGCACAAAGGAGTGTGGTGAGAGATGACCGATCCACATGTTGGTCCCAGCGGGAAGCAGCATGACGGAAGACAGAAGTGACAATGATCAAGGCAGGTCATTTCTGAAATGCAGCAGTGTAAAATTTTACCTTTGGCTGCAAGTTTGATACAGTAATATTTTTGTCATAGTTTTACTGTCATGGATTTCATAAACTTTATGGAGCTCTTGTGCTTTTATGTGCAGTGTAAAAGCTATGCATTTCAAGTGCTTACTTTGCCACTGAATCAAACAATCTCTGTTCACAGTAATATATATCACAAGTCACAGGAGTTTAATCGAGCACTAAGACCAAGTGTTCAGTGTAATATCTGTAAAAGCCCTGAGAGTGGAAGGCACTGCAACCTGGGTGAGAAACCTGAGGAAAACAAATCATACAACAGTAAATGAGCTCTAAATTAGTTTGTAGCATACATACCCTTACAGAAAAACCACATGAATTCACCATGTTCTTCACATGTGACCAAACATAGAAAATCCTGTGACCACACATAAAGTTCATGTGGTTTTTCTGAAAGGGTATATATAGTATATCTTAGAGGTGGGGGTTTAAACACTGTTTATTGATGAACAATGATGCAGACACGAATGAATCTGAATCAATTAAAAAATGTCAATAATCGATTATTATTTGAAGTCAATAACGTCATGTTGTGGAACGCAAAAGGCAGAACTTTGAAGTGTAGAAATGCAGCGTCTGGACTGTTTTTGGCATCCACACTGCAGTGTAGAGCTAACTATGTCGTTGCTTTCAGGTCTGACAGATTTTATGCTCAGGATTTGGTTTGAAGGGTGAATACGGATAAGACAAGATGCATTGACATTGGTTTTAAAATCACATCTCAACCATAATTTGAATCATAATTGAATTGAATTAAAGATCCCTAAAGATCCCTACCCCGAAAGTATATAAAGTTTCACAACAAGGTGTTTTAATAATTGTAAAAATACCCAAAATATTGGATTCTTGATTTGTGTAATTCATCAGAATCTCTAGGATTGAACACCTAAAAGAACTTAAAACTCAATTCCTCTAAAATATCTGAGGCATCAAAACAGCCATTTTTAAAAAGTAGAAAATTTAATTTATTGCTAACACATTGTATTGAAGTATATTCACTTTAATAATTCTCCTTAAGAAGATCATGTGATTGCTGAACCCCCACCTTGGCTCTACATCTTCTGTTTGCCCTTTCTAATAAGAAAACAATAGTTAGAAGCAGTTTTGTGCTTATAGGAGTTCAATATTTGAGCTGATGATAGATTCATTGAATCATTTGCTGTCTTTAAGTTTTGAGATGACTCACTCTTGCTATCAGCAAAGCTGTCACTGTTTATCCCTTTTGTCTGAAGAAAATTGTAGTTGGTTTTTCTTTTCATTTGAACTCTATCCATCATTCGCCACTTTGTTCTCAGTTTCATTAATTACTGTCTTTTTTTTAAGTGTCATTTTTTTCCCTATTAAATGGAACATAATTTAAATTTAAATACTAGCTACATTTTAAGAAAATTGTCCTATTAAAGAAAAGGGAACAAACATAATCAAAGTAACATAACCGAAGTGCAAAAAGTTGTGCAAATAATTCTAAGGGAAACTGCAGAATTGAATGGATGAGCATTTTATGAATCGTGAGGTAAATGTTACAATGAGTGAACACATAAAGCAAAGATTTTAGCTCATTTTCAAACACGTCTAATGATTAGTGAGTCAGTAACTTTATGGAAATGTGTTTGTGCTTTCATTATTTGCAGCTAATTTGTGTATTTGGCAGTAATTTCTTTATTTGGAGCTTGTTTTTAAATTTATTTTCTTCTAAATGTTGCGGCTCGGGTTTTAAATTAGTAAAGATGTTTTCTCACTTTGATTGTGTTTTGTTTATTCGCTCTTAGAGCTACCGTAATTATCCATGAAGACATTTTTTTATTTTGTTAATTGCAGTGGCTCCATCATTATTTAAAAAAATGACAAACACTTCAGCAGTTCAGATTTTAGCTGGTAAACCAGTCGGCAGTGAGGCCTGTCAGCAGCTTTCAGGTAAGAAACGTGGCTCCTAAATTTTTAATTGTAATTTCTCTGGCCTGTGAGTTCCACAAACAAAACTTTGTTTGCCTGCATTATACAAAGTAGCAAGCAGAAATTGTGGTCAGATAACTGTGCATGAACAAAACTAACTATCTAGAGAGACATTTTTTGACACACAGATCTTTTTATTCAGTTTATTTCAACAGTTTACATTTGATATTTATAAGGAATGCCAGGACAGACTTATCTAAGTAAATAATGCAATCCAGTTTTTTATGTTTATCAAATAATGTGAATTTTACCATTTTAAATTGTCAAGCTGAACAAAAATAATAAATATGCTAACAAGTGTGTTCATTGTAGCTGCGCTGGCACAGCTGAAATTCAACTTAAAGCATGTTGCAGAGTAAACAGAGATGCCTGGTTTCCTGTGCAAACACAAGCAAGAGGAAAAATAAAAAAGAACAAGCACAGCTTTTCACAACAAAGTTAATCAGGCTTGCCTGAAAACAACTGAAGCTTCAGTGGATGTCTAATTGGATTAAATCAAAACAGAGGATGTGTCTCGTGTGTCGCTGTTGTGATGGCTTGACCTCTAATGGCAGTCCTTTTTATTTTTTTCTAATTTCTTCAGATCCCCAATCAGGCTTGGACTAATGACAACTGGCACATCTGACACCCGGTGGCCAGACAGTTTTCTAGAGAGCGACTTTTAAGTTAAAAACTGAGGGAGAGCTGGTCAAGGTCATTCAGAGAGGCGAGACAGCTCCAGCAGCGTAAAACTCACACAAATCACACACTCTTGTCTGGCTCTGCGCTTGCTCCTCAAGGGGACATTTAACCCACTCCTACGGTGACCTTTCCAGGCACGAAGTGCCGTCACTTCAGAGGTTTATGTGGCAACGTGTCTGGCAGGACAGCTGATGACACATTTCAAACAGGACGTGCAAGCACCTTGGTGTTCTGAGGAGAGTTAAAAGTACAAATGGGAGTAAGGCAGACAACTCCCTCCGGCTGACGCTCATATCATCTATACTGCCTCAAAGACCAGCTGTATGTAGCCTAGCATCTTGCTGCAGGCCTACCGAGCTGTAATCAACTCTAACACTCTATAGGGAAAACAAACTGGAGAAACGAAAGTTGCTGGCTCTCCAATTCCAAATACATTACATATCAAAATGGAACTTGCTGTTTTTATTTAAGGCGAAGCGTGAAAGAAGTGATAAGACAAGCTAAATAAAAAAAGGCCATAGTTGAAAAGGAAGGCAGGCCCCCTGGTGGGCCAGTCAGGAACAAATGTGTCAGATGGTTCAAGTGCACTTTCAGAGCAAATCGTTCAACTTTTGTGTAAGGGCTGAAGATGTGTAAAGAATCTATGCTGTCTTAAGTTAACTGAGCAAATCCACAACTCTGTTCGAATAGAGTCATGATTATCATTTAACTTTTATTTTACAGTTATGAAAAATGATCAAGCTGAGTAAAATTCTGCCTCAGAATAAATACCTCGTGAGTGTGACACAGTGCTTCAGGATCAATTGTCTGCTGGGAGTCTGTGAGTGTGTTTGTAGGTCAGCTTTTTAAGCACTGCCTATCAACTGAGAGGCTGTGAGCCATCAATGACTAATGTGTCAGGCTGTCACAGGCAAGGACCTACCATATGGTGCCAGTGCGCCCCCCCATCCATCCACCCCCTCCATTTAAACTAATGGGTGGGCTGTGAGAGGCAGCTCACAGCTAACAATATTAACCACACACACCGAACAGAAATGAAGAGGGATTCTAGCCTTAAACCGTTTTTTATTTTAATGAATTGGTTGCAATATTGGCAATTAATTATTAATCATCTGGGGAAGCTCATAGGATACAAAATTAATGCTTTTCCTTAAACAACTGACACAAGCCATTTTTGTGGCAAAATCCAAGCAAATGTGTTTTCTGGGTAAATGAACACCAATAAAGTGACTTAAAAGAGATAATAAAATCATACTTCCAATTGATTAAAAGGCTTAAGAATGATTAACTGGTCCTAAGTGAATTATAATCATTAGCCCAGTCCGTAGTCTAACTAAGAGCATCGTTTGAGCAAAGCAATGTGCTGGGCCAATTATAGCCGACTCACACTGTTGAAGGAGGCCCAGAGGCAAAGCAGAGCAGTGGCCACCTCTCCCAGGAAGCCCTCCAATTACCACCCAGCAGTGCACTGTCTGCTCCACTCATGAGAACATATGACAAACATGAAGGACCCCAGAGATCTGTCTGTCTTTCTTGCATATAATCCCCTGTTTCTTAATGTTGCTTTAATTTCCTAAGTTTCTCTAAACAAATCTCTTTGTGACTTGCTTGCTCACTTTTTTCTTTGAACTTAAAGTAATTCTGAAATGATTAAAAAAAAAGAAAGTTTAAGTTAGAGGAAAAGAAATGTAAAGTACTGCCTTTCAGCTCAGCATCCTCTTTGTATGAGAGTCAGAAGCAGCTGATGCGACCTAACCTTGCCACCACATGGTGACTACTGTGCAAACCCCACTTGCATTCCTGCTGATGAGACGCCGGCCATGACAGTCCATCAGCGTCTCTCCCTAGTAGGAGGCACTCCAGTGCTCTGTTGTTTTCCCCACTTAAATCTCCCCAAAGTCACTTTCAAAGTCTGTATTTAATAATCCACTAGTAGGAAGACGTGTCAGAGGTCAAGCTGGCAGATGCAAAAATACAACCATTAGTGCTGATATGACTTCTACCTTAAAACGTACTGGCAATGTTTAAACTGTACTTGAGCATTTAAAGAAGTACACCATATATTTTTTGCAGAGCTGGGTACCAGAATCAAATCATTTTTCTGCTTACTGGCAGACCCAAGCACTCACAGATCCCCTTTCTGCCAGTCAGTGAATGCACCACTGCAAAGCACAAGGATGTCTTCAGTGTGAAAGTTGTTAATGAGTACAAAATTTGTAAGGTGTTTAAAAGTAGAACAAGGGCAAGGTGTGCAAAAAGCTGCTAAAAGAAAATACAGACTATCTATAAATGTAGGTACCTAAGTGCTGTTCAGTAGCATGCAGTCTGTGGTTTTTACCACAGCTATGCCGGAAACAAGTGACTAATTTAGGTACAACTGTTTACTTTTAAAGACCTCTGATTTTCAAAATAGGTGAAAACAAGAACTAAAATAGTCATGATTGTGTAATTGTTTTTCTTACTGTTTACAGTTACAACAACTTGGCTATTTTTTGACATCAATTAACAAAGCAAACTAAAGCCAAATGCACCAGGTTTGAAATGTATTATAACAGATAAGAACCAGTCATTTAACAAACTAACAGATCAAATATGAGACCAGGAACTTTAAAAAGATATGTAAGTTATGTAGAAAAGCTTAAGAATCTAGTCATTTAATAAAAAAGGCCATCAGCAGTCATTCTTTTCAGCTGAATATTTTTAGCGATAGAAAAAGTAGGCATTATAAAATATCATGCTTTAAGTTCATGACCATATATATATATATATATATATATATATGAAATTCTGATTGGGGAAAAAAAACTACAATTGATGATTCTCTAATTCTGAAACTAAGATGTGTGAACATACATGTAAATAATACACATAAATACAGATAATTTATTAATTTATTACTTTACAATTCAATTTAAAAATTACATACAAATTTTATTTAAGACCTGTTATTCTTGTCATATATACTGTGAGCTTGCTATGAGTTTACTGATTCTGGGACTATACATTTTAAGCATGGTATATCATCGAGCACCTTGATCTCAGCTGAGGTCAGGAAATGTTTTGTCATGTTACCCATGTATAATAAATCCAAAGCAGGTTTTAGAACTCCAGTTGCACATAGCCTGTTCCCTATACCTTGGAAAAGCATGCCACATAGTAAACATGCAGTAGATTATCCAGACTAGAAGATGTTATGTCTGAACCTCTAAGATCTCCATTTGCCAGTCGATGCTGCTGTAGTTTTCCAGTGACAGAGCCTTGGCCCTGTTCGAGCCTTGCAGATGCAAGTGTGTCAGCCATGGAAAATGGAGAACAGATGTGGTGTATGGGCAGAGTAATATAGTCTTACGCTGCCTCCACTGCACCTGATGATATGGAGCCAATAGGGGCATTTGTCAGATGCAATCAGGTGTGATGGAGGGAAGAGATAAAGGGGGGAGGGGGGTTCGAGATAGATGGAGGCGAGTGGGGGAGTGAAAAGCTTGAGCCCTGTCAACCTCTCTGCTGAGCATCAGCTGTGGGTAGACAAAAACCAAAACATGCTACATGGGGAGAGCTCTGTGTTCAAAGGAAGGTATCAGTTACCATTAACCCAATTCACAGGAGAGAATCCCAAAAATCTACAGACTACTCTGGCTCTTAAGATGCACATTCCAAATAGGGAGCAACTCTGATGCTAAAATTTTCCAAAAATGCCACAAGGGCAGATTTTAATCAAAGGAAAGAGACACTTAAATCTGCATTTCTGTGTGAGCTATTGAGCCATCTCCTTTCTGTTGCTCTTTTCTGAGCCTATAAAAAGGTCCACAAGGTCAGTATAAAGGCCAGTCCAGTCCCCCGAGTAGGACACTTGAATGGAAAGTCTGAATCTGATTTACAGTTTGGCCACATGTGCAAGCTGCCAAAGCCTGGGATGCCAGCCAAATTGAGTGGGAAAGCAGAAGAGAGCATCAGTAAGCCTGCAGGTAGTAGCAAACACCAAAACTAATACAGTAATATGAGAAAAAATGCCATTAAAAGCCCACTGACATCTATAAATATCTTAAGTTATTATAAAAGAACAGCTAGATCATATCTGAATCACAGAAATTTCTATTAACATTTTTGTCTGTCTAAGAGACAAAGTGAGTCTCAACTCACTAAGGTTTGACCAGCCCACGGGAGTCACGTTACACCTCACAAGCTACACTTGTATAGACAAGTTCATTTCCATTATAGAAATAGAAGATTTAATCTTTTTGTATGTTTTATCCTCAAACCAGATGGCAACGCGGCAATTTAGTTAAATGACTAGTAATTAAAAGAGGAACACCATCAGTGGAAAATTGGCAATAAAACTGATCCATTTCTTTAACATTCACAATCAATATGTAGACAAAACTCCACCATCATTTGTACTGATGTTTATGCATATTCTTCTGATTCAAATCTGTTGCCACTTGAGCAGAATCTCATCCTGTGGAATAAAATAAAAACAAAAACCTATTGTCTTAAAGAAGAAAGAAACTTGACCAAGATAAACAGAAGAGTTAAAGTTGCAAGGATTGCAAATTTATTATGTAGCTGACTCTTGAACTGAGATAAACTAACAAATGAGAGCTGGTCAATTAATACTTTATTAATATGTTTTGTTTTTTGTTTGCGAGCAGCTGAGTAAAGATCACTCGTTCCCTTGTAGCAAAAGGAGAAACTTCTCCAACTCCTGCAATCGTTCATTCGCGGAGCATAATCGCACGTGCCTCGAACAGACTCTCAAAAGCGCAGGTCTGGTAACATAAATGCTGCTTTTACAAAAAACACAATGTAGCTTCCTTGCATTTTCAGGCAAACATAATAAATATTAAATTATTTTAAGGAGCTTGATGGTTAAATACAAAAAAACTGCATTATGTCTTCTGTCTTGATATCTGGGATTATTCAGAAAACATAAAGGGCTACAGTCCAAAATGCCCAGGCCTAATATCACTGATAAAAATATTACTAATAAAAAACTAGCCAAAACTATTTAAAAGTGGACTTCAGTCGATGAAATCTATGTTTGCAGAAGTTAAGGTAAGTACAAGGAGAGCTGTGGCAAGTGACTTTATTTTGTACCCAAAAATATAGTTACATGGTGACCAAAGTTGCAAAAGTATGATTTGGTGGAAGAATGAATTGACTTGGAGGCCTCACAAATGGTAACTATATGAATCCAGCGAGAAACTACTGGTAACAGCACTACAAATTTGAAGTTGGAGCAAATACCAGCAACATATACTCAGTAGCTACCGGGGCTGAACAACCAGGGTTCAACCATGAAACAAAGAGGTCAAAGGTAAAATAGGTCTTGAAAGCAGTCACATTAAAAAAATAATAATAGTGGCCTATGTTCAGGCAACATAGAGACAAGGAAGCAGAGGGGGAGGGGTCACAAAGGTCTACAGGCTGGGGGCAGCTGTATTTTATGCCACTGTTCAGCGGGTACTCGCTCAACCTGTTGAGCTACACAGCACCCTGAGAAAAGTTACATTTTTTTCCTTAAAATAAGCAAAGTTGCTAAGGTGACAACAACAAAGCGAGGCTGTCACCAAGTCGTCCAGACACACAAAAGAAAGGGAAAGCAATCAATTCAAGTCTGAGCCTTATATGAGGCAACATCCCCCTAAAGTTCCTTAACTTTCCAACTTCACTGTCACTCACAGATAATAAGGTTTAAGTATTGAAGTATCAAGTCGACGTTAAACTACTGATGAGTGGTTGTGGGTATTCAAACTACACAAATCAGTTCAGAAAAAACGTAAATAGGTCCATGGGCTTATGCATAAGAATAATTGGTTAGGTTAAAAAAAATTAACAAATTTTTGTTTGGATTTGCTATGATGTCATTTTAACACTGTTCCACATGAAATACATGTAGTAGGTGTCAGAAAATGTTAGTCTCTTCTAAGTCTTATTGTGAAAGTCTAGCCAGGCGAAATCAAGCACGGCCCTCTGCCATATCTGAGCTGGAGTCATTAGTAAAGGAAGGGGTGTCCATTTGTCTATCCTTTTTCTTTATCTGCTTTTTCCTGTGCACGGTCGCCAGGGAGCTGGTGCCTATCTACAGCATCAGTGGGCGAGAGGTGGGGTACACCCTGGACAGGTTGCCAGTCCATCACAGGGCCAACAACAGAAACTTTAAAACTGAAGCAAAAAAAAAAAATCAATAAAATAAACTGTGAACACTTATATCTGCTAACAAAAATGTTGTAAGCACTAAAACCAAATCTCCACTTGTTGTTGCTGTTCTGTACAAGCTAGTGTTAGCATTATCACATAGCCAGCCACTGCAGGAAGCTAGAATCCCATGAGCTTGTTTCAAAAATGGAGCAAAGACTCATGGGAGTGTTTGTGATTTGTTTATTAAATATTACAATGTGGTAATCAGTTCAGCAGGAAATTAACGCAGGGAGTTTGTTTATCAGTTTTCAACTGAAGAACTAAACTTAGCAACTAATCGCCACAGTGGCAGAAGTTTCCCTGGCAATTGAGCAATCAGTTGCCAGTATTCTTATATATGCACGTCTGTGAGAAGATAAAATAACAGTCTATAGCAGAACTGGGTCAAATCGAAGCCTAAAAAGAGGGCCTAAGCTGAAAGCGAGAACTCACCTGACATAAAGAAGTACATATACCAAATATAAAAGGGTGGGGCTTTAGTGCCTGGAAAAGATTTTTTTCTTTCTTTTTTTTTAATGTGACTGGACAATAGTTTTTTTTTTTACTGGTATTCAGGAGGATATCCTTTCATATACAGTATATGTTATAGAGTTTTCCTGTCAGCCTCTCATTTAAAAAATCATCTTCATGCATGCCTGACAAGAATATACATCTAGACAAACCATATGTCTCAACAAACAAAGAAGTCCCAATTACATGGTACATTATTCATCTATGGTTTTGAAGACACTGAGTAAAAACATATGTAACCCTCTGGTTATCCATAAAATTTCACTGCTTTATTCACAGTTGTTTAGCAGGTGGCCAACTTTTTAGGTTCTGAATGGATAAAAAAAATTTGTTTTTTTTGGAATGAGGTTGTTCGGGGTTTGTCTTGTGCTTTTCAGTTAAAGCTGACTCTCTTCTCTGTGCTTATTAAGACATATTATGGTCTCAGCGTGTCACTTCTATTCACATATCAGCTCGGCATTATCCGAGGCTTGAACCAAAGTGGGCTCAGCACAAGCAGATGGTAAAAAGTCGATTACATCCTGACTGGTTTGTTTTGAAATAACATACTCTATTGAAATGCATGAGCGCACAAAATACTCAAATCCTCGCAGCAACTTAAAAGATGACACCTTCAATTTTTCTGTCTGCTCTGCTTAGAGATGTCAAAAACAGATCAATCACATTTCTGCCTGGAGACAGAGAGATTTAGGTATTTGTTTTTTGTAGATTCTTCTACAATTACAACTCTATCCGCTCATGTCAAGAGAAAGCTTTGATAGATATTTATTTTTATGCACAAATGTCCTCCTATTAAAAACAGAGAGCTGGCAGCTGGAAGACTTACCGGCTGATGATTTAATGCAATTAAGTCATCGCTTCGCCGTGACACTGCCTGTCTATTTAGAGTTCAGGTTGTATCATATTCACCAGAATTTCAAATCAAATCAAATTCAAAACTACTTCCAATGTCATTCTGGCTTTTTTTTTCCCCCCCTTCAACACGGTATCAGCAACTATCATTTATCTCCTCGAATTATGACGCAGACGAGCTGCTCAGGTTCACGGTTTTGCTTTAAGCTAAACAAATTATGTGCAAATTTTCCCAAAGCATCCGATTATCCTCAGTGTTAAAAGCCGATAATTATAAAGAACTGGAAAAGTAGAAATCCACAGACAAGCACACAAAAATGTTAAGTGACACTAATTTGGTCAGGCCAATTCAGGGGATTTAATGAAAAGCCATGTCAGGTGGAACAATATTCACACCAGTAGAGCCAGTGTGTGAGTGTGTGTGTGTGTGTGTGTGTG
>NC_051442.1:16538038-16619395 GCF_001649575.2 Kryptolebias marmoratus
GGGGGGGGGGGGGAGGGCAGTGAGAGGGAGCATTAACACATCCCTGTTTGCCAAATATGTCCATCCATTCATCTATTTTCTGTTCAGGGTCACAGGGGAGCTGGTGCCTATGTCCAGCAGTCACCGTGTGAGAGGCGGGGGGACACTGGACAGGTCGCAAGTCCATCACAGGGACACATAGAGACAAGGGAGACAAACAACCATTCACACCTAGGGACAATTTAGAGTTATCTATTAACCTAACATGCATGTTTTTGGTCTTGTCACTGCACGTACAGATAAAAGTTTAAAAAAGTAAAAAATAAACTGTAATCTATTTCAAAAATACATGTTATATTTACACTGACTTATTATCTTGGCAGAACTGATACAGTATTCTGATATGTTGTTGTTGTTTTAACTCATTTTTAAAAAGGGATGACTGCTCCTTGGTACCTTTTTACGTGTTCATCTGGAAGAGAGTGATGCTGGGCAGGCAGTGGGCTTATCAAAAACAAGTTGAGGCAACACTCCAGGAGGCAAGACGGAGAGAAGGATAAAATCCATGCTTCTGCTCAACTAACCATCAAACCTAATTACCTGTGGATAGGACTTATGGGCCACATGTCGGGTTCAAAGTTTCCTGATCAGGAAGTGGCCTGGAAAGGAGCTCTAGTATATGTGTGTGTGTGTGTGTGTGTATGTGTGTGTCTGCTTATAAGCTTGGTCAATGTGTCCGTGACCAAAAGATTAAGCTGGAAGATGAGACTTGGTGCAAGATCTTGGCTCTGTGCCATTAGTTCAATCAAGCAGACTTATTTAGCTTTTAGACAATTCGACCAGAACCCCGAGGTACGACTTTGGAAAATAAGCTCAAGATTATTCATGGCATGGCAGCTAAGACAGGGGTCTGTCACTCTCTGACATTGTGCGCACGTCTCTGCTCACTTACTACATTATTCATTTCTAAGAAGTGGGGACAATGTTTAGAAAACACAGAACAGCTAAGGCATAAAGACAGCAAAATCACAGTAAGTCAAACTCAGAGGTCACTACAGCCACAGAAAATGGATGAAAACATAATGACTGCCGTGAAGACGCATTGGTTCGGGCACTTGAGCAGTGCTGACAGCGTTTATGGAAATGCTGAGCCTTATAAATTAAAACAAGGTTTAAAACACAACTACAAGATGCGTCACTACAATCCCAACCTTAACCTTAACCCAAAGTAAGTGCTTTTTAACAACCACAAAAAGGCTTCAAGTAATTACTGATCCCATCAACACACCCACTGAGAATCACTGACAAGTGCTGACATTACATTAAATTTATCTTTGCCCTTATGTTTGAGTATTCTGAATTTTTTAATATTGCTGGCACATAATACATGCACACTATGTACATGCAGGCACACATATTTTAAAATAAAGCGGTGCAAACTGAACATTTATGACATGATATACCTAATTTTTATGTAGATCATTATCATTTTCTAACCAAGTCACAATATGTCTCTTATAGCAACTCATGCAGGATTTTTTCTATGCAGGCATCTACTACTGATTAAAACTAATCTGGTAACAGAAGAGACAACAGGAGAAAAATAAACAAATCTTTGCTCGGTGGATTTTTTTTCTTTTTTTGATCAACAACTCATGGCTGATATTCACCTTCCTGTGCAGCTGTTTGGTATATATGTAAATGCCTCAAAAGAAGCACCTAAAATAAATAAATAAATAAAACGCTAAAGTTTACATTTTATAAGAGAGCTTTTATCCTCACTCAAGATTGATCCACGGTGAACTTTTATACCCGCTGGAAAGAGCAAGGCTAGCTGTTTCTTTCTGTTTATATTCTACGTTCTTATCTAAGCTGAGATGTTGGCTGTATCTTTATATTGAATGGTCAGACATCAATGTTCTTATCTAACGCTCCACAAGAAAGCAAATGAGTGTGTGCTTTTTAATGCCTTACTTCAAGGAGATTTCAATTCACCTTCAATGTAACTGACAAGTGACTGTTTAACTACTGTTCTTTTTTTTTTTTTTTTGCACCGGTTCGATTCTTGATAGCGATTGTGAATGTTGATTCCTGTCAGTTACATAAACTTCTAGTGGAGAGGACAAACTGTGCACTTTCCACCTCAGTGCATCTATGCTGCAACACAACCAGAGAAGAGTTGCATGAATCAAGGTTTAAAATGATCTTAGTTGTCTTCTGTTGCCTTTAACGCTGCCCCT
This sequence comes from Kryptolebias marmoratus, assembly GCF_001649575.2. Classification (NCBI taxonomy): domain Eukaryota; kingdom Metazoa; phylum Chordata; class Actinopteri; order Cyprinodontiformes; family Rivulidae; genus Kryptolebias; species Kryptolebias marmoratus. Next base: position 16,540,258 of record NC_051442.1, read on the forward strand.
CATGTGAGAATATTATAATAATGCCTCTCTGACTGAACATTTCAAACATAATATATAACATAACTCTGTGTTTTAATGGATATGGACACCTATATGGACACGTCTGAGATTGTCATTTGGCAAGAAAGGTCAGTGAGAGAAGAAAGCCTTTGTTTAGTGAACATTATGCTACTCAGCACACAATAAAACTTCTGCCTGGTGGTAAATGTAGCCTATCAGCAGTGGATGTGTTAAATTTAAAAATGCTAAACAGGCCGGTCAATCATCAGAGGTCAGACTGACATCAAATTTTCCAATTACACCCAGCGCCGTTGTCTGCAAGAAGCAAAATACAGTGATAATGAACCAAAGAAGTCCACCATCATGATTTGGTTTAGTTTGAGGATGCTGTGATTCCCCTACAACCTCTGTAGCTGTATTTATTTTTAAATAATACTCTGGGTGTATGTGTCTTGGGCAAGTCTCAAGGGCAAAAGGTTGAATGGAACAATAAACAAATTTACTCAAAATCTACACATTTTTAATCAAATATTTACATTGCATTTTAGAATTTATTTTGCCACATTTATTTTATTTAATAGAGTTTGAGAAATAACATGGAACAAATATAAACTTTTCATGATGGTGGCCAAGAGTATTTATAAGTAAGACAATTTATATAAAATATTTGGAAATTATAACAGCACCATCAGTAAAATAATCTTAGATTTTTTTTAGCTCTCCTGTTTGATAAATGAATTGCACTAAAATTATAAGAGTGAAAACATGGAGAGAGTTTGTAATTATAACTGTGAACGGGCAACAAAATGAGCTACAAGACACACAAGGTCAAACATTAACCAATGAGGCAATGTCTAATCACTTGGGATATTTAGATTTGTTAACACGTTTTTCATTCCTTTGAATATTATTTTTTTCCTAGCAGTCCTGAAAACTGAAACAACATAGATTTTCTGAGCAAATGTCTTGATTGTAGTGACAACTAGTGGCACAAATCATAAATGACACCAAACTGACTCACTCACAAAAAAAAAGAAAAACTAATAAGACTATGTTCACAATGCAGGCTTTAAATGATTGAGTCAGATTTTTTTTGTCTGTGGTTGTTCACATTATAAGTTATTTATTTTAATGCCATCAGACTCCAGTGTGAACAGTCTACAGCTATAAGACGACCTGCATGAACAGAAGAAGACGTGACGTCACGCAGCATGCTATGTTTACCGGACTAAATTTGGAGGCTACACATGACATCGGGTGCATATCGATACTGAAGTTGTTGCATAATTGGAGCTGATAAAAATGATTATCTTTCATGCTTGTTTCGTCCAGTGTTTATATTTTATCTTTCAATTCCCGCCTACTCTGGTGCAGGTTTGGACTTATGGAATGGAAGAGACATACTAAAAGCAGAAACAAAGTCAAGTATTGAGCCCACTGCGCTAATATCGATACAATCCAACACCAACCACAGTATCATATGTTTGTGTAGGTTCTCAGTCATCCAGGACATGGTAAATCTAAAAAGTTAAAAAGAGAGAAAAAAAAGGACAAAGCAACTGGACTTCTATTCTGTAGCTGAAGACGTGAAGTTCTGAGTTTTAAACATCATGATGTTAGTATCCATAATAATATTTGGACTGATCCTCATGCCTCTAAAATGATGTGAAAGTTAAATAAAATGTGACATGACTCTTCAGACTGTGGTCGCTTTGAAAAACATTGGATGTGTATCCAATTTAGCCCCATATGTGATTGTTGTTGGTTAGTCTATCACTTACAAAAATCACGAGTTCAATACAAAAGATATACGCAAACATGCACATTTAACAAATTTCTATTATAATATATTGATTTATTCAAAATCCAAGCGTTTACATTGTTTTAACATAACCTAAAACATTTGGGTCAACATTCATTAGGACTAAATCTTTTTACTATTCTTGGTTCTCAATTAGGCCAGGTTTGCTGAACAATTTTTTTTTACCATTTGGTCACCTTAAATTTTAAACACAGAAGGTTTAAATAAGCACACACACTTACACACACACATATACACACTAGCATAAAGTAAACATATTTTATACTCAAATAAATATTGGGAAACAAACACTCAGGGATTAATTTAAATCTGAGTAAATGCTCTTTGGAAAGCTATGCAAATGTGTGCTTCTTCTATGCCTCCACAATCTTGTTGCTGTACATGTTTTAGAGGACTAATTCATTTGAAAGAATATGGATCAACTAACTAATTGAACAAATTAATCAACACATTTAATTTTGTTTACTCAAGCTCCCTTCTCAATCCCAGAGAGAGGACTTAAGTAGCCTTGAGCTTTAGCAGACTATATTTTTAATGAATTATGTTAGGCCTGTTGCAGAAGTAATGGTGGTCGGGATATCCTGAACCCAAGCTAAATTATTGGAACAAAACACAGACTTCAGTGAATTCTCTTTAGTCCTAACACAAGATTAATGGCTCAAAGTTTTAGTTTATAGTTCTTAAGAAATGCTATGAACAGACTAGATAAAATGAGAAGTCTCCAAATGATTTGGATCCACATTTAATTTATGCACTGAACTATAAGATATCATCTTTCCCTGTAAGATGAATTCCAATGACTTTTTTATGATCCTATGATTATTAATCTAGTACCATTAAACCATAACTTCAATTTGACCACAGCGACTTGTTAACATTGTCACTGTGAAAATATCAGTGTTGACATGTGCATTTAGTTTAAAGCATTAAGTGCAGCCTCATCTAGATGCCAGTGGGGCAGTAAACCATTCTTTTATAACAGATTTACTGCAGATATGAGCTAACTTCTTAACAAAACATAAAACCTTCAGAGGTTTCTGAAAAGGAGCTGTGAAAGAGATGCAACACAAGGACATATTATATAGAAAACTATAAACACTGCATTTGCATCTCTTTCTGAAACTACATTTTTTACTCCAATTACTCTACTTTGTTTGGTCTATTTACTCTGCTCAAGCTAAATATTACTGGATGTAATGAGTCTGTCACTACCAATGTTGGATTTTATCGCTGTATCAAAATGAAACCTCACAGGCAATTTCTAATAGCTATATTCAGAATAGTGAATGACTTCAGGCCTTAAACCGAGATAATTCAATGCTTTTACCACACAGGGAAACACAGACATGAGCAGAAAGTGTTTCAGATAAGTGAAAGCTTTAAGACATCTTTCGCCTTTCACGTCAAGCCACAGCACAATGTGTACATTCTCATGTAAGAACATTTTATCCGGTGATCTCGAGAAGGCAATGCGTAGGAGGCATGAGCTGGAGCTGCCTGTGGACCTGGTCAAGCTGCAGTAGGTGGCTTTAGAGAAGCACAAGCAAAGAGCCACTTGAAGTCAGCACTTGCATTGAATGCACATAGAGCTACATAAGTGCTGTGGGATGTCAGACACAGCAGAAGCCCACTGAAAACCCTGCTTTTCTTATTGTCCTTTAATGAGACTGGCTATTTTCAAAGTCTCATTTCTCAAAAGTCAAGAGTAGCTTAATCTTATGTCCGCTCAGATTTAGTCATATTTTTTTTCTTTTCTTTTATGTATATTCAGGCTGAAGACTCAAAGTAAGAAATAAAACTTGTGTTCTTTTACAGCGTTATGGTTTGTTTGGGTAACATTCAAGACATGAAATGACAAACGTGACAAAGCTCCATGTAACAGCACATTGCTTTAAAAACAAGATTGTGGTTGTTGATTGTTGATTCGGTTTACTATCTAAAATGTTCAATGAAGCATTAAAGTTAAAGGTTAAACTCAAGCAATTCTATTGACATTGCCTTCTGTTCAGGCATTTAGGATAAATCCATCCAGCGGACGGCACAAATGCCTTTATCAAATGTCACAAGATCTATAAAGCTCTTTGTGTATGAGCTCAGATGTTGGGTGAGCATTGGGAATGGTCATCATTTGAGCTGTAATGTGTCAGATGCCTGTTGTAGTTATGGTTCGTGTTCGCTGGCTTCCTTTAGCAGAGGTTTATGGAAGGTTCATGTTTATGGATAAATGCCACATAGTAATTGAATCCTTTTCAGGGGGGGTGTGGCGGTTTTGCATCTTAAAAGTCACTTAGAAGAGCAGTGAAATATGACATGGTCATTTTTTCTTTAATAGGCTGTAGCACGCCGAAGCATAGAGCCATCCCTCAGAGGGGGGACCACAGCGACTGTGGACCGCAACTCAAATATATCTATCCACTCTGAAAACAATCCATCTCTCTATCTCTCTATCCCAATCTTAAGAACAAACATATAGCATATTTCCAAACATATTTCATACCCATCTGAGAAATAAACACTTCTTGGGATCTCAGTGGCGCTCTCCCACATAAGATTCCCTAAGGAGTAGACTGCAATTTGCAGAGCTGAGGTGTCCACCTCCACACCAGTCTGATGGCAAGACTGCTGCAAATTACTCATGACACTTCCTCTGATGACATTTTTAAAACTGCTTTCCTGTTGAATGGCATCTACGCCCCCCACCCCACCCCCCATTTTCTCTCACTGCCATCTATCCACCACCACCGTCAACACTTTAACCCAACACACACATTAATTCCCCCTCGTCTGGTCATGTCACAATGGCCCAGCCAAGATTGCTGCCTCCTGCTTTCACCTGAGTGACCCCTCTGAGCAGGTGCTGGATCTGATCCAATCACAGTCAATCTTCTTTAAACATTTCATTCTTTAAGCAGAACAGGGGCTCAAAATTCCATCATTCAATGACCCGATCAGTCGCCGATAACACAATCAAGCCAATCCCAGCTTATCCCAAGGGAGCCATTTCAGCGGGGACAGCTGGGAGATGAGACTACAGACCTACAGAAAGGTGTCAATCTCCCTTGATCCACAGCTCTTTGTGTGCCATCTATACCGCACAGAGTTCGAGGCTTGAGGAAGCCCACGTGATGAGCATTTTGATGATCAGCAAGTCAGACAGCTATCTCATCTTTTGTTAAACGTCTGATCCTTTCAGCTGAAACTCAGTAAAGGTTTGTTGTAAGATTTGCACATGTCCATTCTTTCATACAAACAATCACACACGTACAAAATAGTCTCGGGTCTGAAATACATCTCCAATCTTCAGCAGCCATTTAAAAGCCACTCTATTGAAAATGTTGCTGGGCCACTGGGCAAATAAAGGTCAAGGGGGATATGAAATAGTTTGTCTAACTGGCCCGTTCCCCCTGTGAGTGTGTCCCTGCAGCACCGTGGTCATATCCACATTCATAGCCTATTCATTTATATTGCGCTGCCCTTCTCACTGCTAGGCTCAGTCACTAACTACAAGTGACTGCAATGAGATTGAAGCCTCTGGCTAAATCTCCACTACGGGGCACATGCTCCATCATCGCTGCTCTGATCACTCCTTATAATCACAGAAACCGGACCATATCCTCAGCTGATTGGGTGAGTCACAGCAGAGAGGAAACAATCACAGAATGTCAGCAGATGATGGACACCAAGATGTTGGAGTGGTGGTGGTGGTCACTGTGAGCTACCATGTAAATTGCATGCAAATGTGCACCTGCACCAGCCGAGAAACTGGAAAAAAAAGGCTGTGGCCTTTTGATTAGCTTCCTTTTTTTCTCCACCTTACACAAAGTGAATTTTTCTGCATTAATCATTCATATTTGCTATTTTGGCCAATAAGCGTGTTCAACCTGTGAACAAGTCCAAACTGCAATTAATATCCTTCATCACAAGCTCTATTTTGGGCCCGGTGTATGGGTTGTTGTAAACGCTCCATGCAAGCCAAGGTTAAACCTAGGTCTGCAATCAAAGAGATAAGACAAGAATGATGAGATCAATGATTAGAGGTGATTTGTAATTCCTGCACCGTGATTCAAATGCACCCTTTCAGGACAACATTCCAAGTATATTTCACTGATATTAATTGTCATCAGGGTGGCTTTTTTATCCTTGAACTACCTGAAAATCTTCACTGAGGTGCCAGGACAGGTATTCAAAATTAATTCATCCTTTTTTTTTTTTTACAGCTGGTCACGCAGAGTTATTTTTCTGCCACTTACAAAATGTCAGCCGTGGTATTAGATTAGCAGAGACCCAGAACAAATTTTGTGCACTCTTTTCCTAATGCTTTTATGATTTTACTTCTTCCTCTTATCTGCTTCATCTCAGAGAAAGTATGAGCAAAGTATAGAGCCAGTTCTCTCCTGGAGTGTGAAACACTACAGAGGCAGCACACGGTAGCTGTGGGCTGTTCTGACAATGATCTTTTTCCAGCTCACTCATCCTTCCAGTGTCCTCCAACAGATGTCATCACTCTTACAGTCACATCCTCAAACTGACTTTTTTTTCCTATAACAAAGCACTGTCTTATTGAATTAATGACCTATCTACCTTTTTGCCCCCTCTCAAGCCCAGTGGCAGTGAACTGGTTAAGCTCCTCCCCCTCCTCCCACTAAGCTCCGCCTCAAGGATCTGGCTCTAGACCAGTGGAGCATAAGAACCAGGACTGCCTGGACATAAAGGGAGGATTGTTGCTGCCCAGTGACATGGAAGCAAGTAGTTCTGATGAAACTAAAGTCTGCTTCAACCCCTGCACAGAACAGCACAACCAAAAGGAAAGAAAGAAAAAGAAGGTGAGCTGTAGCTGTTTCAGCTCAGGCAAGTAAGGGCACTATGAGACGACTTAAAGCCGATTACAATAAACCAATGAGGAAGCATTAACCACCACAGCTAATTATGACTTTAACTGTGGAGAGAGGCGTTTTCATGCCTGGGCAAGTCTCTGCTGCTACGTCACATCCAAATTTATAAGGTGCCATCACACCGCCTCCCATCTCTTAGAAAGCTTCAGTGGGAGATTGGTTGGTATTTTGTTGACAGGTATTTCATATTGCAAAAAAATTAGAGAGGTTACATAATATTACACTTCAGAGAGCATAACACAGCATATCACCACTAAAAACTGTAATTTTCACTTTATTGATCATTGATTTTATATAAAAGCTGTAATTTTAGTCTGCTGGTATGTATCAGACTCCTTTTGAAGCTGAGTAGAGCCTTGGGTTGCTACTAAAGAAAGACTTTGTTGGAATTCCTACAAGAATATCTGCTGTTTTGTAGCTGCCTTTGAACTTTTGAAAGCTGTTTCGTCAAGACTGAAGTGTATTAAATTGTTAATAGACGTAAATCTTTCACCACTGCAGATCTCTTATGCTGGTTAAGAAGATGATGGAAATTTGATTTTAACACTAACCCCCTTGATTCTAAAGACAAACTATCAACAAAAGATATGAAAACAGTATTTCTTTTGTTGTAGGGCTGTGTTTGGGGAGACGAGTTCTGCACATCTTTAAGACTCAAATTCAACATTAAGTGGACAGTTCAGATCTTTTAAAATGGGGTTCTGTAGAAAGGCTATGAACAATATTGTTATCCCTGTTGTAGATGGCTCTTTGAATGACCTCAGTTTGAAGAAATAGAGTTTATTTTGGCCACTGATGACTTTGTCCCATTTGGTCCCCAAGTGGTACCAAGACCAAAGGCGAATGCTGCCATCATTCAACAACTCCATACTGAAAAGTGTCATACTGGTTCATGCAAATAGTATTATACAAACTTTTACATTACAGTCAATTTTGCATTACACCTCTCATTCCAGCAATAATATTACGATAATTCTGCTGGACGTCCCCTAGGCAGCACCAGAAATGCTATAGATGGCAAAAAAAAAAGTATTCCATGTAAATAACTGTGTAAGGTAAACTGGTGACATTGTAAAGGTCACCTTTCATACACCTTTAAAAGGAATATAAAATATGGTTCTCATGAACTGGTATATGTCTTTTGATACGGGAGTCGTTTTAAGATTGACAGCAGTCCAATTCAGTCTTAGGCCCGCTCAAACTAGCAATTAGCTTGTCAGTCCGGTTCAGACTTAAACCTCTGATTTTGCAAACTCACGTTATTCAAAAAAAGCAATTTACAACAAGTAAAATGTATATTGTTCATAATGTTTCCTAAGAACCCCACTTCAAAAGGTCTGAACTTCCACTTTAAGGAATGGCACAATAAGATTCATAAGAGAAACTGTTCTTTCACTCTGGACTAAGACTTGGATCAATTATTCTTCAGAAAATTTAATAAATTATTGTTTTAACAACAATAATTAAAATGTTTCCATTCAAAACAGCATAGAAATGGTGCTAACATTTTAGGTTTTTTTGCATGGGTTAATAATCAGTATGCTAATGTGTTTACTTTTGTTGGAATATTTCAATCTAAAAACATATCAAAAACATGTTTACGTTTTTTCATATAATATATATAATTTATCAAAAAATTTCTATACATAAGCATGAGTATGTTTAGATTTACATCTAATTTACTGACTGTTTTAAATTAAAATTCAAACTAGCACAAGCAGCTCCCTGATTAATTTGACTTCATTGCAAGGCAGAAATAGCAGTAGGCTCCAGTTAAGAGTCCTTGAATATAAAGGGAGGCCAGGCAGTACTGATAAGATTGTCTCATCTGGCTTGCAGGGCTAAAGTGACGTGTGCTGCCTGAGAAAGGGAAAAAAATGGAGGGCAGGATGTGGCTACTATTAAGCAGGTAATGGGATCCATCTGAGATGCATTAGAATCAGTCAAACACAGCCACACTTCAGTTCCGTTCAAATGACTGTCACAATCAGTTCAAATGCACACCTTCAGCGTGTACTGTAGGCGGGAACGAAAACGAAAGAAAGAAAAGTGCAGCAGCTTCCCAGAAGCTGCGCCAGGCGCACGTATGTGCTCTCTGCTAATCGTGACGGCTGGGAGAATGGCAGGGAGAGTGATGTGCGCGGGAGCTGTCAGCATCTCTCCACAACAAATGCACCATCTCCTCCTTGATGGAGACAGAAAGGACCAAGGTGGGAGGGGAAGGTGGGGTGTGGAGGTCACGGAAAGAACCCGTGACCCAACTGTGGCCACAACAGCTGTTTCCCCTCCACTGCCTACCAACCACTGCTATCTCCGTAGACCACATCCTGCTAATTGGCTCATGCTGCTGTGTATACACACACACATACACACAAACACTTCCTTTATATAGAACTTATAAATAAAAGCAGTGAAAGGGCTTATTCCCAGTGAGGAAGAACATTTGCTGGAGCCTTAAGCTGTAGTTGTGTGATGATTGATAAAGGCTTCAAAAAAAAAAAAAACTTCAAAGAATTATAGATGGCTTTCTGCCCTGCCTCCATGCTGGCTAATGTCCCTCTTGACATGCACATGAGCTGACAGAGAAAAAAAAAAAACAGAAAAACAGACTGACTGACTGACAGACAGAGATGCCTACTGCCATCGAGATTCTAGGAAGGACAAACTGAATTAATTGGTTTCTCCTTCTGTGGGGAAGTTCTCAGAGCGGTGCGCATGTGACGATAATGGTAGGTTGCACTGACAGGCAGGTTATTTAATAAATCCCGGGATGTGTAAGGCAGAAAGAAAGGACATGCACAAAACACAAAGAACTCCCCCTTTTTTTGTCTGTATCTTGTCTGTCATAGCCTTTAATATCTGCTCTGATTGTCTTTTAGCTGAAGGCACTCAAATCCACTCATACACACGTACATACCCCTAATCATGCACCCACATAAATACAGTTAATCGCTGACACGCTCCCGCATGGCACGAGCAGCACAGCTAACACATCCAAGCATGCACAAGTAGGCTATAAAAGCACACAAAGAAACATGCTCAAGATCTGGCTCAATCAGTCTGATTTGTTTGTTTCCTCCTAAGCGTTTGAGGATTCCTCAAGGACGGGAGGGGGGNAGGGGGGGTTGGGGGTGGGGGGGGACTTTGTATAATCAAGTCAATTATGTCATTCAATCAAGTCGAAAATCATTTGGAGTCCCTTCTCACATCCATTGATTGCAAAGTCATGCTGAATATTTGCTCGCTGCGTTCTATTGTGCAAATAAGTCATCTTCATCTGAAGCGGCAGACCAGGATACAGTGAGGTCTCGAATGCTCTTCCACGCAAGAAGAGCAAAACAAAGTCCTTCACCTTGTTCATTTTTAGTCCAAAAAAATCATAATACTGGGGTTTATGGGGGAAAGTTAGCAGCGCATTGTTTTGAATGGAAGCAAAAAAAAATAAAATAAAATCTCTCTATTAATGTACAAGAGCTCTTTTGTCTCCTTCAGGACATGGTACATTATGTGCCTGTGAAAAATCCATCCTTACTAAAACTCAAGGTCAAGTGTTGATGCTGCACAGAGTGGATCAGCTGAAGGTGACCTTGACTGATGTGGAATATGACATGAGGGAAATGGATCTCTGCTCGGTGTGGGGAAATTATCTGTGAAATGCTGCCACTGTATCAAAGCCTGTTTGTGTCTGCACGCATGCTTGAGAGCTGTGTGCGTGTGTGTGCACGCTGTATGTCTGTCCTTGCATGAAAGGCTGTGTATATGTGCCTCAATCAGATGGGCGAAATGGCCATAGGAACAGCATGCAGAAACTACATCAGAATCGGAGGGTTTTTTTTTTCTCTTTCATATCAGACTTTTAAAAAAATGTCACAATACAGGGACTTTAACTGTGAGTCCAGTACTAAGCTGTGTTTGGTTCTGATGTCATGCTTTCATAGTTTCTGGGAGGGTTGGTCATGGCAGCTTGGCTGTCATTGCCTGTTTGCTCTGTAAGCAAAATACATATTGTTGACTGGGCATGGCAGACTGTGTGACGCTGCTGCCACATCTTCAGCTGTTTGCCTGTCACAATTCGTCTTCATGTGGGAGGGGAGGCAAACGGATGCTGCTGGCTTCTTTTGATGCTCAAATTTGAGCTTGTTCAAATTTGTCTACGCAGACTTTACGTAAGGGATTTATCTTAAATATTATAAGACCTGTGCTAATTTTGAACCGGTCAGTACCAAAGTATTGATGCGCTCCAAAACAAACTGTCAGCATTTATATAACATAAAGTCAAGTCAGTAACAGACTGACTGATTGACAGACAGAGATGCCTGCTGTCATTGAACTTCTAATACTTTGGGATATTTAGGATACAGAGGCGGAAGCTTTCAGTCCGCTTCCGATAATAAAACTGCTGCTATCAAATGATTATGTTGGACTAAAGTATGGTTGTTGTGCTTTCTTGGGTATGGCTAAATTTGACTGTGCCTTAAAATACATGCAGAAAAACCATTAGCAGTTGTTACACATCAGAGGGTACCCTGATAGGATCAAGTACAAACACAGCATTATGTATGCATGCTTTATTAAAGAGATAGCTCAGATCTTTTGAAGTAGGAATCCGTATGCAAGTTCTGAACAATTATTATCTTACCTGTTGTAGAAAGCTCTCGGAACAAACTCAGTTTTGAAAAATAGAGCTAAATTCTGACCAGATGGACAAACTACTGCAAGTCGGAAAGTGGCCATAATCAAAGTGATTTGCTGCCATCTTAAAACAGCTCTAACCTCAAAATTGTTATAGGTTAATAAGATAGGCTGAACACTGTTTTATAAACCTTGAATCACCATCAGCTTTGATTTAATATCATTTCTGCTGCTTTTTGTGCTTGTATATAACCATCAAATATTATGTAAATAACAGTGTAATGCAAAACTGATGGTGCTGTTTATAAAACCATGTTTGCATTAAGCTTTAGAGAATTCCTGAGAATGAAGCTGTTTTAAGACAGCAGGAATCCACTATGATCTTGGCCTCGCTCGTACTAGTTGTTAGCTCATCAATCCATTCCGAAATATACTCTTAAGATATTATTAGCCTATAGCTTTTCTACAGAACCCCACTTCAAAAGATCTAAACTATCACTTTATAGCAGCTGCTGCTACAAGAACAGTTTTCCAGTGCTGATAAGATTTCCATTGTAAAAAAAATGTAACAAACCTGTCCTGTCACATCAAAATAATTCATAATCTGTGCTTTTAAGGATTAATATTCTTTAATAAACACACAAACGTGAGTCAGTCGGTTAGCAACCAAAGCCTCTCAACAACAAAAAAGACAAATTCAAACACTCATTATCCAAGAAACAGCAGAATGTCACAGAAATGTTGCCAAATTTATTCTGAAAGGCTGAACGTCGAATTGGTTCTGGTGCGCTCCGTAGCTAACTGCTAATACTTTCTAGCGCATTGGTAAGTGTTAAGTTGTTTGTCTATCAAAGAAATTCTAACCATACCAATTTCTAGCTTTAATATTTTCCCAATTATCAAGCAAATGTGTTTTTTTTTCCTTTCTCACCAACAGTAAGACCACACGCAGTTATATAAATGATGAATATTGTGACAACACAATGGCACTTAGTAACAAAAGCAGTCTTACCTTCCCAAACTGTTCAAAATACTGCTTCACATCTTCCACTACTGTATTGGCCGACAAGCCACCCACAAATATTTTCTTTGTTCTTGTGACCATCTGGAAGGGAAAGGGCGAGAGGAGAAGATGAGTGACAGGACTTCAAATGCATTGCACAATCTTTAATGAGTCGCCAAACTCACTGAGTGAGCAGCACCTGCGATGATGGATAGCAAGGAGAGGGAGACAGGAATGCAAAGATTCACACAATAAAGTTTCAGAGACGTTTTTTTTTTTTTTTTCCCCCTCTCTCTTGCGTTATGGCTACTACCAAGCAAGGTTGCAAACGCTGAAGGTTACAGCGGGGAAGAAATATCTTGGCCAAGAGAAGCAGCGCTGTGAATTTTCCCCTTCGATGACATTTCACAAGGAGACTCTTATCAGAGCTGACCGTCACACAGCTAAATACCTTCCAGTTCAGCATTCAAGGTTTCTGTTTATCTTTGCAAAATAAATAAAATAATGAAATAAATAAATAAATTAAAACAGCAGAAATAATTTATGGACTTTAAAAAAAAACAATTAATGAGTGCAAGATGATGGAATCAGAGTGCATTAAAGGCTCATTTAGTTTCAAACGGCACGAATATTAAGGATTATTACCCACAGCACCAGAAAGGGCACAAACATCTGCTGCAGAGCACGTGCTAAAATTAGGAGGGCAATTTCTCAGGGAAATACACCACTACGAGTACAAAATCTGTGGGGGGCTATTTCTTTTGTTGCACACAAGGCTGCATCAATTAAGGGGGGNTGTCGTGACAGAGAAATAATGGATTTCAGCAAATCTGATGTCAAGACTTGTTTTACTTCCTGGTTTATCAGGAGAGAGAAAAAAAAAAAGAGTGAATGAAATTATAGTTTGTGTGATGACATTTTTAACAAACACAACATTATCCTAACCTCAGAACTGGTCGGAACAGGTGTTTGTTTTCTTTCCTCAGGCACAATTTTGAACATTTAAATGAGACGTACCCCAACATTTGATTTGGGACTAATTGGGCAGCATTAAGAGCTCTGTGTAGTTTGTAATTATTATATTCTTTTAGAGCTTCGGTACAATGCCCAGGGTGCACTTCATGTCTCTGCAGCATTCATAATGTTGTCTGTTATGCTGTTGTGGTTATTGCTTTTGTCTGATTTGATTCTGCACTGTGGGGTTGAATGAAGGGGAGGATGACTTTTACCTCAGAGTGTTTCAGGTGAGCTCAGGCCGTGTCCACACAGAAACACAAGTTTTTCAAAGCAATCTTTTGTTTTGTTTTTTTATTTTATTTTTTGTATATTTCTGTAACCCTGACACCGTATCTAGAAATGCCTTCATCTACATGAAAACACCAAAAATGACCCAAAATGCTGTAGTAACTTTGCCAAGGCCTGTAAGACGGCGCTGTAAGGTTTCCACGAAAACACAACAAAAACAGGAAACAAATCAGATGCATAAAACTTACACACTGGGTAGAAACCGTAAACACCAAACCCAAAAATTTCCCCTCCTTTCCCATTCATTTTTTTCTTCATTGTGAATCAAGTATGTGGTGGAATGAAATTAAATGAAGTAACACAGATTGCAAAGGTTTTGCTGTAGATGAGCAACTAGGTCCTGCAGCATCTGCACAGAGGCAAACAAAATCTGCTGTTATTATGTCTGACGGCCAAGAGGCGGAGCTACGACTTTATCGTTTTTAAAAGGCTGCATTTTGGCTAAAAACCCAAGGGTGGTTTTCCAGATTTTTTCACTCTGGAACCTATTTTCAAAATGTACCTGTTTGGGACTCCTAACGTGTTGTTTCCATATGGATGCAAGGCTGAAACGATTCAAACAACTTTTATGTATTTACAAAACGCTGTTCTCTCGTGAAGGACTGCATAGGTGACCACAATGCAAGTCGTTCCTCCTGCTTCCTCATTAATACTGGATCCACTTTTCCTTTTATTACCTGTTATGATTATAGATAATCACATAGCATAATCTATAATATTTAAGTTGAAAGTAATGGTTTAACTGTCTAGCTAACTTGTGTTTCTTGCACCTGTTTAGCCACATCAAACAAAGAGGAAACAATAAAACAGTATTACTTCTTTTCCGAACACACATTTTCCCAAATAAAAGTCTCTTTTGAAGTACAAAGTCTCTGCCAGAGATTGAGAATTTACTGATCTGATGACACATATAATGATGTTTGATGCACTGCTTTGTAATCCGACTGACAAACAAAAAAATGAGCAGAAACAGTCAAAGCTCTGATCTCCCCCCCGGCTCGCTTGAATCAAACAGAAATAAATGATGGGGGCAGGATAAACACACTCAAGAGATGCCCGGCATACAATCAAGACGGCTGAAAGAGTCTACCTTGATCATAATGCTGACCGAGACACTTTCGATATGAAAGAGGCTTAACACGGAGAAAAAAGAAGCAACGTTCAGCGAGAGCTGAAGTAACCATCTGTCAAGTGCTTTCCAGGTGCACACAGTCTCACAGGCGCATCGCCTGCACATATGCACACAACCTCCCACACATGGGCCCCCTCTCACTGTTGGCGCTGTTCTTTATAGATTTTGCATTTATTTTTGTTTTTAATGCATTACATTGCTTTTTCAGTAAAATCCAATAACCTCTGAATACAAAAAATGCTGAAATAAAAGGAAAACAACAACAACAACAAAAAAAAACGTTTTTCTTATCGGCGTTCAATGAACAGAAACTGTGACACAATTTAAAGATCTACATTTATTCTCCCCTGTAAACCCAATTTAAAGGTAAAGGGGCCCACACAGCATGAACCTCGGGGCTGGAGGTGCTGCCAACTGCAAGATGAACACTCAACCAATAAAATACAATTATAGCAATAAGGATGACTAAGTACACTAACAAAAGCAACATGTTTCACTGAGCTCTACAACAGCTTCATGAGAATGTGCAATGGGCCAAAGGCTTAAATATGTAAACACAGCCTGTGTAGTAATTAGAAATGGCATACAGGTGTCTAAATAGGCCTGACCTTCTCCGAAAATCAATATACAGTCGGTGCAAACAAACCACAGAAGAAGTGTACAAATATTTCTGACACACAGCATGACTCTTGGGATTTGCTTCGCTCTGATCATATCCGAATGACTTTTGCCATCACTTGACTTTTCATGTGGCACAAGTTGACACTTGCAAATGTTACCATGGCGCTATATTAATTCCACACATTAACATACTATAATGGTGCTCAGATTCTAACAAGGTCATATCAGCCACTTGCTAAATGTTAGCTAAAGTGTATGTGCCAACGACGAATGTTAGCCGCACTGTTGCCATGGCGGCGGTAATCCCAAAACAAATCTCAGGATGAGAGAGGCCAGTTCAGATTGGAGAAAGCCGAGTCAAGTCTGACAATGAGCCTAAGCCTGACAAGATGAGGCTGATATGTCATCAGATCAATGAACAGAAAAAATACACGGTACTCTGTGTTCATTCCTGATTTGTTAAAAAAAAAAACATCATGAGCTTTTTCTAAAAATGTTTCTCCCCCCCCTCATCATCGCAGTGGCTGGCTTCTACCAACAGGCATGCAAAAAATATCAACTGCTGAAGCAGACACTTTAGCGGTTTTACGCTGGCCAAGACCCAGCAGCTGCATAATCCTCTGCACCCCTCCTTCTCCCAACATCATCCCTCTGGCCTCGGGGGTTATCAGGACTGGATGCTGCCGCCGGCGACCCCAAACCAGACAGCTGCTGATAAACTGGCTGTGTGGGTATTTATCAACATCACTCACTTTTATCATTGCCAATCTCTGGGAAATAAATAAATGAAAATAAACAAGTCAATGTTCATCTCTGCTCCCCTCTCCACATCGGCTGGAATTTCTGGTCCCCTTCCGGGCCAACCGTTCCCCCGGTCAGATTTCAAACATCTTCTCTCAGGTTGTAGCCGGTCAAGATTTTGGATATGTTTTTTTTTTTTTTTTTTTTTTAAATAGGCACAGGCCAGTTTGTGGTTTCAAAGTATGCAACGGTCACAATGTCAAAACCACTACATTTTTAATCATTCTGTTTCTGCTGTTTAACTTCCTTTTAATGAGATGCCAGAGACAACGTGGAGCTTTCTCCAGTCAATGCTCCCCCTCCTCTAGTTGTTTCTGCAAGCTGTCAGTCAGCTGCATGACAGACATTTCCCAGAAATTCAAAAAAAAAAAAAAAAACAGGATTGTTTAAAACAAACATAAAGAAGAGAACTGATGGTCATGGCTTGGCTACCAAAGGAATGACACCCATCACTTTTTTTTAAGGTAACACTGTTTTGAAACAAACGTTTGCAACAAGCAACAAGCAACAAGAGTTAGCACCTGTGCTGGTGAAATAAACAGCCTACTGCAGGCTCACTACACGGCCAATTAACTAGCTAACATTAGCCTAATAATCCAAAAGTTACTTTACAAAAAGAAGAATGGCAGAAAAGAAGTAATATTCTGTAAAATTAGCTTGGTTGCTTCAAGACCTATGCCTAAATTTAGCTGGGATTAATTTTATATTTGTGTTGAAGTTGCTCAGCTTTGTGTACATCTGTGTACAAATTACAATATATTCTTTGGCTCTGTGGTGTTTCCAGAGGTGTATTGCTGTAACCTCAGGAAAAAAATTCAATTTATAACAAAAAACATATTTACAAATGAATACACACTGAACACTGTTGGGTTACTTTGATAACTCTACTGCTCTGTTAAAGCAGATGAGTTGGGTCTTAGGTTTGGTTAGTCTGAACAAATATTCGGTCAAAAAGTTTGACCCAGTGGTTTGGCTGGAGATGAGTCACGCCATTCTTCACAGTCCGCCATTTTAAGCCAGAAGTTAACCAAAATGGACATGACTGGACCTCTGCTTTATGGTGTAATAAGTAAAATTAAGATGGTAAAATCAACTTGTAAGTAGATATTTAACCCAGTTACCTGCTTAATGACTTTAGTTTGCAACAGACAGTAAGTTTAGGCTCCTATAATAGCTGGTGCCAGCTAGCTGACGCTAATAGCTATTAGAGCAAGCCAAGCAAAGATGTAATCATCTAATAACTCATATTTTGTGTTGTCCTTTTTAACTCAACTTTTAAGTAGCTGTAATTTAACAAATCAGTCATTTAAGTCAATTTTGAGGTAGAAAACTTAACCCAGTATGCTGGGTCAAACTGATAACCCAAACTACTCAGGCTTAGCTTGGTCCAAATTGCAGCCAGCACTGGCTTACAAATTGGGCTGTTTTTAACCCAGAAGGTTTTAGTGTGTATTGTTATAATGTGTAATGCTTAACATTATATTCTTGTAACTTTACAGCATATTGTTCAAGGGTGATTTTCTTTGTAATAATATAATAAGAATGTATATAATAATAATAATAATAATAATAATAGTCAACAATTTTCTGGTAACACAAAAAATATATATTAGCAAGATGAAAATAACTTTAGATTTTGAAAAGGAAATTGTTAGAAAAAGAAACCTTTCACAACATAACGCGACACAGATGTGTTTTATTTTTGCTGGGGGGCAGCAATGGGCTTTCGTACAAATGAAACTATGTGATTTAATTGAAGCGGCAGCAGTCATCGTAGTTTCCGTTTATAAACAAAAGCAATTAGATCATGTGATGCATTTTTGAGTTTTTGTTTTATTACAGAGAAAGTATTTTTGCTCAAGATTATCATACCGCCTCATACCAGTCCGTGCCTATATTGTATTTATCTATAATTGTGATCTTTGGTGAAAGGATTAATAAGAAATGAAAATAAATCTTGAATTTTCCAAAGACTTCACGTTGTTTTTCATGTTTCTCTTCGTTGTACTCTGGCTTGCCACTACTATTGTTTAAAGTGTTCGGAGCAAATGATTCTAATGACTCCCTCTTGTTTTTAGACACTTGATGCATTTTAAGTAACAAAAAATGGACCACGTATCTCCTGATAATTTAAATGACTGCTTTCAGTTTTTAAAATAAGCAACAAATGCAATAACACAAAGAAGATTGGATGAAATCGCTTTAATTTGACACAGATCATTATACATTTTAACAAATGCGGTTTTTCTTAAAGACGCTGGGGGAAGAGAAAATTCCCTGCACTGCATTTACAGCAACATTAGTTCTGATCATTTGGGTCAGGCTCGAGTATTTTAAAAGTCTTCTTTTTTTTTTTTTTTCCCGACAACAATTTGTGCAGACAGTTTTAAAAATGAACCGCTCTTCAACCCAGTTTTCGTTTTTCTTTTAACCCAATTTTTCTTCTTCTTTTTTTTTTTTTTTTTTTAAAACATCTGGTTATTTTTGCACATCCCTGAGAGACAAGGAGAGTTATCAGCGCGCAGGAGGAAGTTTGTGAGTGCCTACACATGAATGTGCTTTTTTAATTTCCTGAGAGCACAAAGCTGTGCGTGTGAAGGGTGACAACAATTACTGCCCTGGTGCATTTATCATGGAAATAGAAAGCATGCCGCAGACACAGAGAGGGAGACAAAAATGTAAAAAGCCTCGAGTGCACTTTTATCAACACCTGTTAGCACATTTGAACAATAACAGACAGAACAAAATGACGAACCATATACTTCTAAGGATGTATTACTTGTTTTGTTGAAGTCATCATAAAAAAAAACATGTAGAAACTATAACTAGGTGCCTCTCACTTTGGGAAATAAAATGAGGACTGAACTGGAAAATATTTTAATAAATTCAGAGGTTAGAAGGAGACTGCTTGAAAAGCCATAATTGCCTCTGAATTATCTTTATTCTAGCTGAAATATATTGCTCTGGAAAACAGTCAAACTGCAGTTTGCTCCCTAATAGAAGCTTTTCCCCCCACAAACAGTCAAAGGATACAGCTTCTTGTTGTGTTCTGTGCAGCTTCTGAAGCCCCTTGAGGGAAAATTTTGACTGCTTTATGCGGAGATATCAAAACTGATGTGCCTTGAATTCATTACGCTGTGTTTTTGTTGTGAGGGATGTCTGCTGGATTAATTAGAAGTGTGGAAAAAACTTTTTTTTTCCGTTTCCAAGATGCACCAGGCTGCAGGAGTGGGCCACTTTGTATTGATCCTCGTCGACACAAAAGAGTGCAACTATTGTTTTCCTGTTTATAGTTTCTTCTGTACAATGTTTGCAATCTAACTACTTCCACGTACTTCGTGCTATTTTAACCATTTAAATATCATAACGTTTGGCTCGAGTAAGAATATTGTGCTGTGACTTTTAGTATTTGAGACTTTTATACTTTTTAAAATATTATAATATTATAACATTATTATAAACTTTATGGAAATATTGAATTAAAGTGTTTTGAATTCTTTCAAAAGACTCTTTGAAATCTACTTCAGCGTACGCGCTCTAGTTTTCACTTCATACGCTTGTAGCTTTTAGCTGCTGTTTGGCTAGTTTTAGCTATGGTTTTGCTAATTTTAGATTTTAGTTACAGTTTTGCAAATTTTAGCTTTTGTTCTGCGAATCTGAACTTCTCACTGTTCTGCTTAATTTAGCTTGTATTGTGCTTGCTTTAGCTTATGTTCTGATCGTTTTAGCTTTTCTTCTGATTGTTCTAACTTCAATAATTCAGTTTCAACTTCTTCAAGTCTCAGCAAAGTCGTTAGGTGCTCAGCATTCACACAGCATTTTTGCAGAAAACTAATTTTTCCTGCTATTTTGTGTTTAAGCAGAAATAAAGTAGCCTAATGAATAAATGAGAAAGCTCAACAGTAAAGTAATACAAAATACACTGAGCGAAAGCAAGGAAGTGGTCTCACTTTGGATTTTACGAACTCAGTTTGATATGTTGGTTGCGTAAAACCTTCACTGGAATCAAATGCTTTGGTAAAACAAACTAATACAAGGAACCACATCAGCCGTTTTCACTGTGACCTTATGTCTGCAGCTTCAAGGAACTCAGCAAGACGAACTGATCTGCCAGGAATTAATGAGGCGTTTTCGACTTTACCCTCAAACTCCGAGAAAGGCAAGCGAATCGTCAAATCTGTGACATTGTTGGAAGCTAAGAAAATCCCTCAAGGTGCCCTGAACACACCTGAGATGATGGCGATGATAAATATCATTAGTAATATAAACATGGAAATATAAGGAAAAACACAACATACAACCCATTCACTGTGAAACAGCTGGAGTTTGAGCTTTTGCGGCACTATAAAAAACTTCTTCCTTTGTCAAAATACAAGAAAAATCATGTTATATTATCTAAAAAAAACCGGACTGCATGGAAATTAAAATAGGCCAACTGCTTAAAAAGTTTTTAGTCCATACGCCTCAGCAATAATATACTAATTATATCTGCAGCATACACAAAAATATTTCATTGACATCTGTGGGTAGCCAGAGAGGGTATCAAGGCTAGACTAGATGTAGCCTTAAGCTAACACTTAGTAATTAATTATACCATTCATTCATTTGAAAAAGGAATCCCATTACCTAAAAAGCTTGTGATTTTTTTCAATTAGCAGAACAAAGCTTCGATGATTTTGTCTGTTCCAGCCCCCTGCTGTGCTTTTAGCGCGACATGTACCTGAGTGAAGCATCACACCGCAGGGAACTGAACTCAACTTGTCCCAGCCTCCCTGAAATGTTAACCTCAAAGAGTTTACAGTGCCTTCAGGTTTATGTATTTTTGAGCTGCAATATTTCTTTTTTCCTTTTTGATATGGCCTAAAGAGGAATCTAAAGTCACCTTGTTAAGTATGCGTATGATCTGTGGTGAATAGGAATCCTGAAAAATCACCAATGAAACCACGGACACGTACAATGCGACATGCAAAACTGCTGACTAAACATATGCAAAAAAAACACACAAATCTACGTATCCAACTCAAATAGGCGAACAACTCTGAACACTGAAGATCCATCTGCTTTTACTTTATGGTCATATATGAAGATGTTTTTACAAACAAGGCAAATCATCTGAAGTCCTTTCTTGTACTGAGGTGAATTGAAGTGCATATGTAATGATAAAGCAGTGACTAATGAAATGCGCTTTATGTTGGGCCGAGCCAGTCGTCGCTCGCTCGACTCCAGCTGGTTCAGAACGCTGCCACCCGTCTCCTAACTGGTACCAGAAAACGAGAACACGTCACTTCGGTTTTAGCGTCACTACGTTCGGCTTCCGCTTCGTTTCCGGGTGGATTTGAAAGTTCTTTCATGTGGTTTTAAACGCCTGCATGGTCTCGCCCCACAGTATCTGTCCGAGCCGCTCCAGCTGCACGTTCCCTCATGCTCTCTCAGGTCAGCAGATTAGTTCCTGCTGGTGGTCCGGGAGCCAAAGACGAGGTGACCAAGTGTATTAGGTCTGCCTTTGCAGATCAGACAGGCCGACTCACTTCCTGTTTATAAATCATCTCTTAAAGCAGTTTTCTCTTTGGCTTTTAACTCAGCCGGAAATGATGCTTTTATTGTTTTTTTTTTTATTGTTTTATAGTTTTAAACTGCTTTATTGCTTTGATTGTGTTTTATTTGATTTCATAGTTGATTTTCTTGTTTTGGAATTTGATGTGTTTTACCTCTTGTGTTTTTATTCCTTGGTGTACAGCAGTTTGGTCAACCGTGTTGTTTTTAAAGTGCTTTATAAATAAGATTGTACAATTGTACTGTATATGTGACCAATGTTGGCAAAATGAGTCCGAATGAGCACAGGCTGCAGGGCAAAAAAAAAGTGAAAATATTGATTTTTTTTTTTTTTGCCGTAAGTGAGATCTGCTTAAAAACGAGTCCATAAAGACACCATCTAACAATCCCAGGAACTAAAATAGCATATAATCTTTCTAATCCACCTTCAAATCAAAGTTTCTAACAGCTATGTCTTCAGAAATAATCCTTTTAATTTCCATTGAAATTGACCATTTTTCTCTGCCGGCTGCCATAGCAGAGGGAGAACCCTTCATTTGATGTTTGGTGTCCTTGTGAAACTCGGAGATTCCCCTTTTTTTTTTTTTTTTTTTAAATATGTGGCTGGAATTCTCAATGACATCATTTTAGATGGTTTAAAATCGAGTTTTCAAACCGGAGTTTTCAACAAACTAGCTTGTTGCCAGGCGATAACTCACCAAATTTTAACAAAGTACATATCATTTTAAAGCTTTTCAGATGGTGTGTTTGAAAATAATAACAACTCAATATTGAAAAATTGCTTTTTGTGACTCATTTTGCCAGCATGGGTCACATATTTGCTACAAAGTTGAAAAAGTTGAAAAAGATATGCATGTGGCTCATGTTGCAGCCTAAATTATTATTATTATTATTATTATTATTATTATTATTATTATTATTATTATTATTATTATCCACTGCCATGAAAATCAGGTGATCATATAATTGACTGTGTCTGTGTGTGAGTCTATCTGTCTGTTAGCAAAATATCTCATGAACCACTGAATGGACTTTATGAAACTCTCAGAAAGTAATCATTGGATATACATCTATAACTGATTACCTTTTGAAGTCAACTCAATTCAAGATGGCTGCCAGAGCTAACTAACCTTAGTAGAGACAAACATAGCAATAGCTCAGTCATTTTTATAGGTATTAGGCTCATGTTTGGTGTGGTAGTAGCTGAGAGTCGTCCCCAACACAGACTCTAACAAATCACACAAGAGCTTTGGCAGGCAGGGTGGTGGGTGACATGCGTTCCTTCAAAGGCTGCTATTTTTATTTGTATTTTAAGAATTCAAATTACAGAAGTAAAAACAAAATTAAAGAGCCCATGTCATCCATCAACAAAAAGCTATTAGTGTTTAAAACGTGCAAAACAAAGAATTCAAATAAAAAGAACTAATGTTTTTATCTCTCTAATTGGAATACAAACCAAAACATGGATATATTTTAAAACAAAACGATGTTTATGTAGCACAGAAGCAGCCAGAGTGAAGGGGGGGGGGGTGTCATATTTTTGCTAATCTTGACGCTTCAGCTCTGATGCTGTAAGTATGCTGGGATTTTCTATTCCTGTCAAAGTAGCAAACAGATGGTGAATAACTGTTCTGAATAAGTTGTAAGCTGATATTATTTCTGATGAGAACAGGGAAGGAGGAAAACATTTCTTAGATCGCAAATCAATGTTTTTACCTCTCTCTGTCCAGTTATTTCTTTTTCCTTTCTGACACAATAAGTCTGACACAAATACAGCCCACTCAGAAGGAAAAAATAAAAAATAAAAAAAAATATCCAGCCCACTCAGAGCCTACAGACAACATGTCATTTTCCCAAAGCTACCGTTCTGCACAGCAAAAATTCCAGTTTTGTACGCACAGTGTCGCCCAAAAAGACAAAACAAAAATAAAACCCCCCATCACTTTGCAGGCTCAAAACAATGTCTGTGCTGTGATTTTTGGCTGCGTTGACATGTGGAATGATTATACAAGAAAAAGGGGGAGAAAAAAAAAAAAAAAAAAAAAAGTCAGAAGCAGACTCTTGCTTCATGTATATCTCTGGCGGGTGACCTGCATGCGCTGAGCTGCTCTCCCATTGGCTGCTGCTCTCGGTGAATCTCTGGACTCTTCCTGAGAGCGGCGTGGTCAGCAGCCGAGCCGCGGCTGGATTTAAAGCCGCACGCACAGAAAACGTCCTGCGTGGACAGATCTCAGCAACATTGGTGCTAAATCTGCTTGGCACTTCCGCAACAAGGCTTAATTAAAGGCAGAGAAGTGTTAGAGCACGGAACCTTTAAGTACTAAAGGACGACGCAACGCTTTCAGGTGCTTTTCTGATGTGATCGTCTCGAGAAAGAGGCTGAAGATTTGTAGTCTCAGCAGAACTCCATTTTTAAAAGTCCTAAAAGCTTTTTTTTTTTAAATAAAAAAATAAAATCAAACAACGCATCAATCTACTTATTAAATTGTTATTACAGCTCACTTCAATCTTCTCCCGCTGGACTGCGGCTGCCACAGTACGAGCCATTAGGAGACGAGAAAAACACATATTCAGATAGGAGGCCAGCGAGGGAACAGAGAGGGGAAATCACAGGCAGAGTAACAGCCTGCTGAGCCACTGCCTTTCTTGGGTTTGAGCTGCTGAACAGAGAGAGCTTCAGCAAAGTAACTTCATAATGAGTCCTCTAATGTGTCCTCGACTGTAGCTGTTTCAGCCGAAAACTCCCCACCTCCTTGTGTGCGCCTCACGGTTCACTCGCGCTTTTCCCAGATGTAAAATTTCAGGCGCAATTTCCTGCGCCACCGTGGTCAGTCCGCGGTGATGAATCAAGGGTGGCAGCTATTTGCATAAATTTTCATCCTGTCCTCCCCTTTCTACGTCCTAAAAGAAGGAGAACAACTTACGGCACAGATTACATGAGAAACATGGAGTTTGTTTGGTTTTTTTGTTGTTGTTGTTTTTTTTTACCTGTATGTTGGTTCTCAAATCACTTAATTTAACAATTCTGAGGATTTTGATTTATTTATATTCAGAAAAGCAACCACTGATTGCTTATTTGTGCTGGGTTTTTTATTGCCTGCTGCCAAACGGCAAAAGGCGGGCGATAACGTTTTTGCCTGTGTGGCTTTGCGTGTGTTCACATCTGTTAGCAAAATATCTCATAAACCACAGGATGGAATTAATAAAACTATCAGACAGTAATCACTGGCTGTACATCTACATCTGATTAACTGAAGATGGCCACCACAGCTGACTGACCACAAAAAATGGCTATAAAATGTTGAAACACTTCACGGTGGGAATTTAAAACTGCTGCAAAACCTAAATTTATTTCACCTTTATTAAGACATTAAGAACATTTTCTTATTTCCTGCGTCAGCCTGGCAAGTGCTAGGAGGCACTTGAAAATAAACTGCAAGAGATAGGAAAAGGCAAGTTGGTAATCACAGTGAGACAATTATCAAATGTTTTCTTTTTTAAAATGTTTTGACAAATAACTCGCAAATTATATAAAAACATGCTTATTAATAAATAGTAAATAATAAAATATGTTTGAAAATGCTAAGATGCAGCACTGTTTGACTTAATTACCATTTAGTTCCAACCAATAATGTCAAGAAATCTTCCGAACATCCACATTTTTGGCACGTATATAACTTTCAAGACTGAAGTGTTAATTTGGAGAATTTTATAGCATTTAAAAATGTCAGTTTCTTTCTAATAAATGTGAAACTGCATTACAATAATCTTGTGTGACTGATGCATGTTAGTATTTTTTTTTCTAAATTCTTATGAGTGTTTTAGATCCTTTGGATTCTGTCATTCTCCTGATTAACTGACTATAACTCAGCACAAATTAGCTGTCAGTGGCTCTTTCGCCAACACACAAAGCTTATGCACACCATTTGCCGAGTCAGTTCTCAGGCAGGTTGCTGAGATCACACATCCAGCTATGATTACAAGGTGTAAGCCTTTATCATGGCCCTCACCCCTCACACACACACACACACACACACACACACACACTCACAAACAGCTGTAAACCCAGACAGGGAGGAAGCAGACAAGGGATTTCGATGTCATTCCTCATACCTAAAAATAATGGGACAGATAGAGGAAGGAAGAAAGAAAAAACCTCTCGCACCTTGTTGCATGAGCCACAATTGTTTTTGTTCTAGCAGGGGGATATAATTACAGGCGTTCAGATCCCGACAGCGGCCTCGTTCATAAGCAACCAGAAAGCACCAGAGAGCATCTGTCAATGCACTGTAGTATGATCAAAGGCCTAGATGTTGTGCAGGCACGAGGAAGACACACACACACGCATGCATACATACACGTACAGGGAAAACATGGCCAGTCCAGGTAAACACTGCCTCGGCTCATTTGCATCACCAGAGCTGACTCACAAAGAAAAAAAAAAAAACACAGCCAATAAACAACAAACAACAGCACAATCACTTCTGCTTTAGAGGACACTCAGCATCAGGACAGACAGGAGGAGCACGCCTCGGTAAAACACGATTAGGTCATCGCCAACAGAACGCAATTAGCGGCTGTGAAGTCGACGTCCAGCTCGAGGTTTGGGGTACGGCCGGGTCCGGTTCCTGTCCCCTACACGCCCTTTTTAAAAAGTGGTCCAATCTCAGATCTAGGGTGCAAAAATAGATTGGTAATTGCTTAGTACAATACAATTAGGGTAAAGGAGATGAGAGAAGGAAAGATGCTTAGTGCAAATGTGGAGTGACAGGCCCAAGCGCCAAGACCCAGGATTACAGTAGTCGTTTGCACACAGACAGAAACTGAGAGCAATGAGAGAGAAAGAGAGGGACAATCAGATAGAGAACGAGACAGGGACAGGAAGAGGGAGTTAGGGGGTGGGGTGGGGAAGGGCTGTCAAGTACAGGGCAGAAGCTAATGACAACTCTGGCTTTAACTCGCACAGACGTCTTTGAAGCCCGGCTCTGCCACCTCTGCAGGGCCACCACTCCTATATTAACCTACACTAACAGCTATTCAGTGAAAGTCACAGGCCCCTTCTCAAACAGACGACTTCTGCCAGAGCCGGCCATCTGTGGAATGGCCCCGCGAGGTGGCCAAGATGGGAGGGAAGACGCACGCGGGTGACGAACAAACGCTTTGCATTTGGCCCCGCTAGAACAGCGGCGAGCGGAGCCGAGCGCGGGGCCGGTTAGAGCTGATTAGCTGCACTTCCCTCCTCAACCCAGTACAGTTATGAAGATTGATAGAAGCAGCTTAGAGCTGATTATAGGGCCCTGGAGACGCGCGGGCCCATACCCCAAACAGCACATTCACACCGCATCCTTCGATGAGTGAAAACATGCAACCGCTAAGCACAAGGCAGACATTAACCAACCGTTACAGCAATGAGAAGCAAATAAGAGGAACGGACAATGCCAGAGGTGCTCTTAGGAGCTTTTTCAAAAATATGAATATTATGCTAATTAGATGCTTCCTTGTGGCCAAATCGAGGGACATTTGAGCAAGCACGTAACAAACATTCAACAAATTTCCGGGGCAATATATTGTGAACATGGTTGGCTATCTAAAAGCCCCTCTGAGGTTATGAGACACAGCACGCCGGGGGTCTATTTGGCATGAAGAACACTGGAATTAATCTTGTTTTCAAATGAGCCCTAGTGCTTTGAGGTTCATAATAATGCTAAAAAAGAAGAAGATCTGTAACACTCTTTACCAACAAAAATATCTCATTTTTAAACTAAAAAAAAAAAAAAATCCAGGGTGCCATAATATGAAAAAAAAACACAGCTACGTGTTAAAAATATATGAAGCAAAAGCATGATTTTTTTCTTTGTTATGATTCAAGGATTTTTATGATTTTTTTATTTTTAAATAGTATCACTAGTAGTAATTTTCCTACTTCCTTTGTCTTGTGCAGCACTGTCCAGCAGCTAGTTTCAGGAAAAAAAATACAGAAAATGAAATATTTTACTGCTTTTACGTGAGGGGAAAAAAATGCACACTTTTATGGCATCCATGTGTTTTTTGTTTTTTTGTATGCAACATAAGAGGAGAAACTCCAGGAAAGTCAACAGCTCAGTAATATGTGCATTCATTCAATTAGTTAATTTTGCATGTTTCTTTAAATTCATCTGCTTTTTTTTAGTTTTTATTTTTTTTATTTAACCGTGTAACCTTTTCATCAAATGTGCAATTATGTGGACTGGACAGGGTAAAAATGTGGACCTGAAACGGACTAATTCAGTTGACCTTTTCAACCCTCAGCAGAGGGCTGAGCAGTTCTTAAGCCGTGGCTGACTCACTGACATAGTTTGGTACTCCGCTCAGTCCTGCAGGGCACACAGAGGAGGCTCAGTCAGGACCCCGCTGCTTCCTGTAAAACACTACATTAAGGATCGGGCTCCTTTATTTACACTACGGTGCCTCCAAATCTATTCTGGGTCTCTGCTGCCCCCTCCCTGTCTTTGAACAAGTTGAGGGACGTCATGCTTTGCAGTCTGTAAACTTGGGCCAGAGTGAGTCAGGTTCAGGCGGTTCCGTTCGTGCGGCCAGGTTTTCCATGAGCATCACAGACGCAAACCTTTCAAAAAAAGATGTTAAGAAACTACTTCTGGTTGTCTTCTCGTTGCCTCCTAAGGCTGTTAATGCTGCTTTGACCTGCATTAATCATTTTTCTTTAAATCTAATTTAAGTAAATCATGTATTTATATAACCATGTCCATTTTAGTTTCAAGGTTAAAGATCTGACTGGGGATCTTTTGATGAGGACCTTTAAAACAAATTCAGGAGTAAAAAGGAAATAGAAATGTAATATTTTATCTCCACCAATGAGATTGGTGCAGTCCCCCCCATCCCACTCCCCCGTTTTTTTAATTAGCAGGATGAATCGCAAAGTTATAAATACATTTCCATAAAATTTTACCAGAGACGAGACATGGCCCAAGTTAGAAGTGATTAACTTAATGCTGTCATTTTTTTTTAAACCAGCCTTGGAGGAGGGATGAAGTCTCAGTCTGCTCTTGTTTTTAATGTGCTTTAATGTGCAAAACCAAAGAATGACTCTTCTTCACAAAGTGTGCATAATATTATTGAAGTGGGTTGCTGTGCTAAACAACTGACAGAGTGAACAGTAAAATTAAAATAAAACATTTTTGTGTTCACAAATATCTGCATGCAAGTTTGTTTTTATTTCCAACGGTGGCAGCACTAGTTGCACTCATCTGGTTGTTCTGGATGCCACTCTTTCTCCTGCAGGACATTCGTCTTCTCCTTCAGTTTTTCATATCCCCGACCATTCATGTCATCCTTTTCTCTGTTTGTTTCCCATGATTTGCTGCTTGTGTAAATATTTTAGAGATTTATCTTCTTCCCAGGTCTTTGTCCTGGGGAGAGGCACCTATTGTTTAGGTCCTGTTTGTTTGGGGACTCTTGCACATTGCTTAAAGCGATAGCTCAGGTCTTTTGGAGTGTGGTTCTTTGGAAAGGTTATGAACAGTTAGTATGTTACCTGTTGCAGACAGCCTTTTGAATTACCTCTGATTGGAGAAACAGTTCGATTCTGACCAGGTTGACATATAAAGGCGAGAGCGTCAAGACCAAAGTGGATCTGGTAAGATATTAAAGGAATAGTTACATTTTTAAAGAGTTTCTTTTAAAAGTTTAGGAGCAAATAATATCTGACCTATATGGCAGACAACTTTTTGACAACCTCAGTTTAGAGAAACAGAATTGAATTCTGGTCATGTTGATGAGTTAAAGACTAGTCTTAAAGCAACACCACTCATAAAACATCTGTAGCAAATGCTATTTTAGCAATGTTAATTTTGCATTAAATGATTATTCTGGCCTAACGTACCACACACTGCATCAGAAGTGCTACAGCTAAATGTTCCTGCTTTTTACACAACCTTAGAAATTGATGTAAATAACTGTGTGATACAAAACTGAGGTTAATGAAACACCGTTCAAATAAACCACTTGGATATTTTTGAAATTGAAGTTGTTTTAAGACGTCAGTAATCCACTTTGTCCTTTAGTTTGTTAGTCTGGTCAGAATAAAACTAGGGGCCATTCAAAGAGCTATCTAAAACAGGTAAGACATTGACTGTTAATAACCTTTCCATTGAAACCCTTAAAAAAATTCTAACTATCCCTTTAGTATCTTATCAGATCCTATTCATCATGTTTCCTTCACTTGTTTCCCTGGTTTATCACTGATTCAGATAAGAGGTAGATCAGTTAGTTGGTCAATATTTGCCACATTTAAGAAAACTGTCAATCAACCATCCCTGTTCATACTAAACCATCTATGAAATAGAAAGGTGAAAATGCTACAACCAACTTACAATTTTTTTATGTATTTATTTATTTTAGGCAGCAATGCTCTTCTATAAGTATTTTTAAGTGTTCAAGTTTAAATATTGTTTTATTGTGTTATATTTTGGTAAACAGAAAATGCCTTTTAGCTAGAATTATTTTTTTAATGGTGTTGTTTATTGTCCATTAGATGTCCTGATTTCTACAAATCAGCATCAGCCATAAAACAAAACACACACACATCAGTCGACCTAAAATCCCTACTGATGTTCAAAGCATTCAGACTCATGTACGCTGTGCAGCCTGTAAAGCAACTTGAGGCAAATTTTGGACTTTTGACTATTTAGCCAATAAAATGAGCTAACAGCATTACGGTCCTGCAGCCGTATTGTTGCCGAGTAGAAAACGCTGCAAAGAAACGAGAATTCGACTGTGGCTCAGAAACACCGTCTCTAAAGTTAATAATCTCCACTTCCTCGGCTGTTTTGACTGGCAGCCTTTTCAATAAGTTGATGTTCTCCTGCATGACCTTTGACACTGAAACTAAATGTTAATTTTTGAAACAAGACCCTTGTCTTGGTCCTGACAGTAAGCACCAGAGGGGTAAACAAATGGGATTTTAACTTTCAATTACAATAATGGCTTTTTGTGAAAGGGCCTCTACAAACCTTAACCTCCTGCTTACCCCCACCCCTTCCACACACACACACACACACACATATACATACAGACACACAAACACAATGCCTCTCTATCTCTGTGTTTCATGCACATAAAAAAGCACACACATTGTTGGAATACAATGAAGCTAATCACTGTGCTGCCTTCATCTCTTGAAATGTGGTCACGTGAGTGACATGATAACAAAACAAGAAGGCAATAAGCCGGAGCAGGTATGGCCACATCAACACAGGAATAACCTTTGTTTTGTTTTTTTTCCTCCCCTGCTTTAAATCTCTCACCTCTCAAACACTGAAAACAGCGAAGGCAGTCGTGATCAGCCCAACTGTGCATCATCACTTCGGATCAAACCAATTTCTTCTCTAATTTTCTACTTGTTTTTATTTTATTATTTTTTTTAAAAAACAGAAACTTTCATTCGAAAAAAAAAGAGCTAAAATTAGGACCAGTTTCTAAAGCCTACGTTCCAACAGTTTTTCATTACACAGCGAACGGTTGTTTGTTGCTGAATAAATGATCAAAGGACGGTATCGCAAACCCGTTAAACCACAAACTGCGGCCAAAAGATCCCAATGCCCTGCAGCCTGAGCGAACACACGCAGATAAATGTGCAGCCGAAACGCACAACAAAATGCAAATAATAGAACGTGCCGTAAACAGAGCCGACGATCACAAACGCAAACCCCCGAAAAGTTTGCAGCTGGGCAAAATCTACTGTGAGCTTTGGATAACACCTACAGATGAGTTTCATTTCATGCACAAATTTTTTTAATGTTCAGGAGGGGGGAGGGGGGCAGAAAAATTAAACAGTTTGTTCAAGTTCCAGAAACTTTCATAATGTCACAAACTATTGCCACAGAAGCTGAAACAGCTTTGTGTAATAGTTGCAGCTTTTATTAGAGGATTGTTGGAACGTGGCCATCTGTTTTATGTGTGCCTTTCCAGCAGATGTTGTCAAACTGATGAAGATGTTTATTTGAAGGATGATATCAGATTTGCACGTGCTCGGTTTTCATTGTAGGTGAAGTGACTTCTTTTTTTTTAAACCATCAAATGAATCCCAGCCCCCATTTGTCAGTAACAGCTATAAAACTGTTCATAAGGCTGAACAATATTAGACTCTGAATATAAAAGACACAGGAGAGAAATCTGATATCTAATTAAAGGCCTATCGTTGCTTGAAGGAATGCATATCGCCCGCCACCTTTCATGCCAGAGTTTCAAAACAAGATCATCTTCTGTTAATATATGACAAAGTTGGAGCCATTTTGGTTGAACCTTGAAAGTAAGATTACGCACAAGATGACGAGAAATTGCGATATCTCGTATTCTCTCAGATGATCTGTTAGTGCTCGCAATCTGGGCTGTAAATGACTCTCAGCTACTACCACCCCAGACCTTAGCTCAATATCTGTAAAATTCACTGGGGGTGGGGGCAGTTATTTCTGTGTTGGCCATCTAGAATTGGGTTGACCCCAAAAGTTAATGAGTTGTTGATGTATATCCAATCATTACTTTATGCAAGTTTTATTCAAACCCTTTTAGTGGTCCATGAGATATTTCACTAACAGACAAAGTTGATTCCAATTGTTTTTGGCAAAGGTTTGAGCCCAGATCTTGTGTGATCATTTAGTGCTCAGAGTATGTGTTGTGAACAACTCTAAGCTACTGCCAAACCAAATTCTAGCTCAATATGTGTAAACTTTGCTGATCTCTAGCCATTTTGTGTGATGACACGAGCAAAAACATTACTGCCCTCTTCCCTTCATTAATAAATCTCTTATTATTATCAGTTAATATCCTTTAACCAGTGTAAAGCTAACTGAACTAACAGTTCTACCTTTGTCTCATAACAACTGTAGTAAAACTAAGCTGGAGTCTAACCACAATAAATCAGCACTGATGTTACTGAACCTTTTCTAACACTGCAGGACAACCAAATTAATTGGAAACAAAAAGAAAAAAAAAAAAACCTTACATCTATTTTAGTCATAGAACAGCCTCATCAGTCTAACTGTACCAGACTTAGAAAATGCAGCTGGTTGCATTTTACAACAAATGCAGTCAGACCCCAAGCAGTAGGGTTTCAGGCAGAAAGAAGTTATCTTTTAATAAATATGCTATCATTAAAGGTTAGCAGTGAAATAAATCGTCTTTTTTAATGATTGAAATATCATTAAGAGTCCATTTTCCAATTCCTTGCCTGGAACCAACATTTTAAATCTGTTTTGAGTTCCTTCCGCCTTTCTGTTTTGGATTCTAATAAATTAGTCCTGGTTTGTTTTGAGTGTGTTTGAGGAGCCTTTTATAAAGAGATTGTCGCAAACAA
Source organism: Kryptolebias marmoratus (assembly GCF_001649575.2). NCBI lineage: Eukaryota > Metazoa > Chordata > Actinopteri > Cyprinodontiformes > Rivulidae > Kryptolebias > Kryptolebias marmoratus. The sequence continues at coordinate 16,573,369 of NC_051442.1, forward strand.
AACAAATAAATTGATTTTAAGAAAACGGGTGGGGAATTAATCAAAAATAATACCATGGAAGGAACCTTTTGCTTCTACATGTAGCAGAAGTTTTATAACAAAATACTGTCGTGACAAACTCCCGGCATTTACAAGTAAGAAGAAAAATCTAATTCTAAGAATCATAGAAACATAACGCAGCGAACTACAAAGCTAATTATGTAGTCCACTGCTACCTAAAAAAATAAACAGTAAGTACATATCTTTTGGCATGGCTACTAAGGTCATAAAGTGCTCATTATCTACAGTTTTGCAAAATCAGCCCTCTGTTAGCGAGCGTTATCCGTTTAGGTGTTTTACTGTTCACCTCCAGGACAGGAATGCCAGTTTTCCCAAAGGGAGCAAGCCTGGAAGGAGCCTTATTCCAGCACAAAAAGACCAAGTCGTGGCCGGTTCTTCGTGCTGCTGCTGAGGGCACTTTACTCCCAAGCGCAGTTGCTCCTTCCTGCATATTATTCCAGGTTTATCGCAAATGCGACCTGCTTGTTTATGTCAAAACAAACGCATAATCTTATGCAAACCGAGCACGACTTCTCAGCAAATTGTTCACAGTTCACATTTAAATTACCTTTGACAATAATAACCATGGAGATAGGAGCATGTGCCCAAACAAAAGCTCGAGCCGGCATATTTGTGTTCATTAAATCACACCTCTCAATTCCATCAGTAAAGCACACTTTGTTAATTACGCTCCAACACGTGAAGGAAACTGTATATGATGGCAGTTTTAAACGGCAGATTATCCGTTCACACTCGCAGTCCGTCAATCTGACAGATTATGATAACTAACGGCAACACTTGTTTCCCGGTGATGAGCTCTATCAATGCATCTTTGACACCCCAGACAACGGTTGTGGTCCACTTAATTGCTGTAATTAATGTTCATCATGGCGAGTGTTTGCTGAGCGACTTCTAAACCCCGAGCCCTCTTGGCTCCTCTCGGGAAGGGGGCACTGGGCGAGCGTGAAGCACTTGAGTTTCTTTTTTTTTTTTTGTCATGCTTCGCAGGAACCTAGAAATGAGTGGAATAATTTCTCCACTCTTAAGCGTGCTCAGAAGGGCTGAGCGGCGAGGCTCAGCTAAGTCATGGCGCGCGTGTGGCTCGCGGGCAATCCTGACCGGGCGGCGTCGAGTTACGCGGACACACATCCACTCAGCTCACAATGCACGGCCATTTAGGAGCAGGTGATGCATGGCGGAGCGAGCACAATGATCCTGACTCCATGTCGTGTAAGGCGGATGGGTGGGGGGGGGGGGAGTTTTTACACCATGCCTGTCTTTGTGTGGCCATGCTGCAGTCTCCTGAACTGTCCTTGATGCACCTACTGCTGTCTGAAGGTGACTGGAGTAGAGCGGGAGAGGAGGAGATATAAAAAATATAAAAGGAGGAGGAGGGGGAGGGAGTAAAATCTCACTTTGTGTGGAAGAAGATATTCTGTTCACTGAAATTATATAAACTGCTTGTGGCTAACCGAGGCCTCAGCTGTGGTGAAAATGGGCCCCGACTGCCTCCCTCCCTAACAATCTCCTCCACATCTCCGAATCTCCCATCTCTGCCCCTGAGCAGTGGGAGAAGCAAACAAAAACCTCATGCTCGCCACTCTTTTGTCTGTATTTCATTTCCTCTGAGGAAGAGGACTCCCTTAAAATATTCAGCCACTTGAAAGTGGCACGTCACACTGACCGGGCCATTTTCTTTGATGAGCTCTAGTCCTAATGCTTCAGAGATACATCTTCCAGCACCATCGCGCTCGAGTGAGACGCCTTTCGGAATAGTTATTGCTTCAGAAATGTGCGGAGAAAAAGGAATTCCTGGGCTTCCAAGCAGCTCTCACATAGGGCGTATAAATGGAGCTGTGTGACACCGTGGTCAATTGGATTTCTGCACGCGCTTCACATCCACCCTCGAAAGGATGCTGGGCCACAGTCTCGGGCCCCGAGCCTCTCGGCTCTGCCCACCCGCCCCACCTACGGTGTAATTCACTCTCCAGGTAAAGCCGGGTAGTGGGCCTGACCCCCACGGCTCCGGCCGTCAGTTACTGCTGACCTCCAGCGAGGTGCCAATGAAACATGTCCATTGAGTGGTGAGCAGAACAAACTGCCTCACCCGGCTCCTGCTGACAGCTCAGCGTTTTAAGCTGCAGTAAGAGACCAACGCAGGTCCACTCTCTCGCAGCAAGGTCGCCTTGCCTCTGGCCTGAGCGATGCACTGCAGAGAAAAGTCTGCCCTAAGACGACAACTTAGGTTTCCGACATTACTGGAGTGATGGACAAAAAACAGAGAAAGCATTTAAGAATAATGCAGGGGTTTTTTCTAACCAAACACTCATGTTTTGCCTGTAATTTTACTGACAATTGCAGAAAGTAATCAATGGAAGTACATCTACAGCTGGTCAATGCTTGGAGTCAACCTGATTCAACATGGCTGCCACAGCCAACTGACCTTAGAAAACACTAAAATAGCACTAACTCAGTATATTTTACAGATAATGACCTAAAATTTAGTGTGGCGGTAGCTGAGACTGATCCCTAACACATTTTCTGAGCGTTCAAAGATTGATCTTGTTTTAAAATTTTGTTATTAACTATTTGGAGTCAACTCTCTCTATCTGTTAGCAAAATATCTCATGAACCACTGGACAGATTTTATTGAAGTTTTCAGGTAATAATCACTGTTTGTATCTCTGTAACGGATTACCTTTTGGACCCAATCAAATTCAAGATGGCCACCACAGTCGACTGGTCATAGAAAACACAAAAAAGTCTATAATTCAGCAAATTTTACAGATACTGAGCTGAAGTTTGATGTGGTAGTAGCTGAGAGTCATTGACAACACGTGCTCTGAGTGTGACGTCTTGCAATATTGCACGAGATCACACATGACATTGTTTTCAACGTTTGACCAAAACAGCTGCAAGGCTGTTATTTTTCAAACATGAGATGATCTTAATCTAAAAAACCCTGGCACGCAGGCCGGTGGGTGATATGCATTCCTTCAGGGAAGTCTAGGTCTTTAATTCTGCCAAGCATTTACTTGTGAGGTACAATGAAAGCTGAACTCTGTCCATCTAATTAATTTAACTCTATATTAAATATATTAAATTAAATTGCTCTCCTGAACAGAAAGACACGTGACGTTGTCTTTTTTTGTCTGTCAGCTTGCTGGTGTTGTGCCGAGTCAGTGAGCCAGAAAACTGGAGCTATGTGCATATTGTTGCATGGTGTGCATGCAGGCAGTCAGAAGTAATAAGATCTTCAAATAACTGAAAACTGGCTCACTAATCACATGCAACAGAGTAGTTTAGTTTGGGGTAAAACTATGATCAACTACTAAAAGATGTCAATGATGTATTGTGAAAACCAAACCAAAAAAAAAAAAATTATCCACCACAGTTTATCATATTTAAACCTCAGCATGACTTGGTGTGAAATTAATTCCTATTGGGGCGAAAAGTAAATATAATTTGGGTCCAACTTTGGAAAGAAAATAAGAAGACTAAATGAGCAAAGTGTGCATTTTGGCTCCAGCACAAACAAACATGTTCTCTCCTTTATGAGTTGCTAAAATGATTTCAATTATTAGACACTGCTGAAGATCTGTAACCAAATAAGACTAAAATCCCTCATTTACAAAGTCAGAAAAGCACATTCAAGTATTAGCACATTAGGTTCTTGATGTTCCACTGCTCATATTGTTTCTTCTATAATGCATAAAGAACAAGACGCCTTTTATTTCTGCTGCAAATACTTTGACTTTTTTAGAATAAAGTGTGGTATCTTTAAGATTAAGCATTTTATATTTGTGATTGCCTTATTTCTTCATCACTTCTTGTATTTGCTTCTCTCAGCTGGGCAGCGTCAACTTCATTTACATTAAACACACGTGACTGGACGAAAATAAACAAACAAACAAACAACCCCCCCCCCACAGCAACTGGAGAAAGCAGGCAGACTGATGATGGTCCGATTCTGGTTTGACAGCTTGCTCTCCATCAGGTGAAACTCGGGGTGTAATGTAGCGTCTGACTCAGCTTGCAAAACAGCGACGGCGACGCGAACAACTCGAAGCGTGAGAAAAAAAAAAGAGGCGCGCGAAAGAGCGTGTCAGATTAAAACTCAGTTGCGTGAGTCTCCTGCCCGCTGCGAGAGATTTGGCCCGAAGCCATGTTCCAGATTTGGGGCGGTTCCAGGTGTTACTCAGCACAGTCAGCCGGCGTATCCGTCCCGCTTCAGGAGCGAGGCCTCATGGAGGGAAACACAGAGCAGACAGGACAACAACAGCAACAACGCACCTGCATTAAAGACGATCGTTTATTAGCCGTTTCTATCAGGGATCGGATCATTGACACATTGTGCAACTCAGAGGGAGCCAGATTTCTGCAGCTCACTCCTTTTTACTAAAACTAACACATACAGCTATTTGGTATCACACAGCTGTTTAGATAAACGTCAACGTAAAGTTAGGCACCTTACTGCGAAGAAAAGCATTAGTTAATATCTTTACTAAAAGAATGTCTTGTCACTAACTAAAGTTAAACTGCCTCTTTTACAGCTCTTCATTTCCAAAGGGGTCTGTTAAATGAATTTAATTTCCTTGTGCATAAGAAATGTGATAAAAAATTCATTACAGATCATAACATTACTGTCAAGTAACAGTGGCAGGAAAAATATACTTTTGGTAACCCGTTCATTCCCGAGCCTTTTGTCGCCCAAGTGATTTAAAAAAGACCGACTTTACTGTTATTAGACTCATTAACAAAAGATTTGTCACAATTCTAAAAATTTAAGAATTTGTGGGTAAAACTGTCTCTTTTCTTAAAGCAAAACTCAGCCCAGGTTTTATTTTATTATGAAGAAAACTAGTTAAAGTTTGTTGTATACATGGAAAAAACTAAATCTTCTGATGTCAGATTGGAAAAAAAAAGATTTAGGCCAGGGATCTGCAATTTTTAGAATCAAAAAGACATTTTTTTTCACTAATAATATTTATCTGGAGCCGAAAAATCTACTTAAAGACTGAAACTAACAAGTTTCATTTAAAAAAAAAAACTATATATTAAAAACATTAAATCTACAGTTTGTTGCATTATAAATATCTAGGGACTATAATAAACTGGTAACAGTTACTGGTATTTTGACGTTTGGACAAAGAAAAAGACTAATCTTAAGAAAAATTTTATTTACTTATCCCCATTAATAAAGTTTAAACACTAAACAATGCAGACCTACATGAGACCTTTTTATATTTGTGCAAAATTAATAATTCAAGTTTTTAACCTTGAAAGAATAAAGTCTGTACTTACAGATTTATAAATTACTAGAGGAGACATAACAATTAGGCCAGTTTGCCGGATATTTCATTGTGACTTACTGAATTTCCTCAAAATAAAAGCAGGAACTCCTCACTTTGTTTTTTTTTTTTTCAAGTATTTTTAATCAAAGCCAATCATTTACTTCTAACTCTCAAAGAGACCAGGCTGACTCGCTGTATTTTTCCAGAACACCTTATTTTGATGATGAGTGTTCAAAGCTGCAGACATATCCTCGTCAGCATCTTGTCTTAAATGTATAAAGAAAAAAAAACGTTTCAGAGAAAGACCTCTCATTGTGGCTGGAAGTTAGATTAATGAAGTGGCAAACAGGCTAACAAACCACTAGCTCAAACTAACTGTATAAGTTTTACCCCTTTATTGTTAGTATGATTTTCACAGAAATCTTACTAACAAAAGAAAAAAAAATGTAATCACATATTGTGGCTATGAATATAAACGTTCATTTCTGAGTTGTTTAGTTGGGCAGAGCTACAGAGAGCCACTACAGAAGGAGGCACGTGGCTGCCAGAAATAAACTTTTGCTGTTGGCTTTAATATGTTTAACGCAAAAATGACTAAAAACCTTGTAATGCAACATCTGAGTCTTAGAACTACAATATGTTGTTCAAACCTAATATAAATGTAGCTGCGCTTGAGCCGGTGCCATTTCTATTCTCGAGACTGGTACATAATAATTACAGGAGAGCTAAAAGCTTTACAAATTTGAGGTAGCATATGTGAAAGATCTGGTAAGCTTCCAATGTATTCCCCCTCGTCGCAAGCCATGTGCCAGCTCATCATGCACTAATACAACACGCCGTGCGTGTGTACGGTGCAAACACAAACAGTCCCACACAACAGTCGTTTTCTTGTCTGTCTGCGCAGTAGCCAACCGTAGGCAGCGCGGAGCTGCAGAAAACAGGCTTAGATACACAGTTCTACATGAAAACCCTTCTTTTCCGTGAGCTGATCCTTCTTTGTTCTGCATAAATGCCAATTACATAATTCTCCCTGGCATGCAAATCAGATTAGATGAGGCCATGGCAGATCACCTATACTGCTCCGTCTAGTCACGCCTCCAAATCCACAAGCACAGCACGGTTTAGGACTTCTGCGCGTTTGTGCCGATTACAATCACTCTTTCATTCAAGATGCAGTAGAAACAATACCACTTATTAATGCAAAGATATATATATGCGTATATTAAAAAACATTATGTGCTTTATATGAAAGGCCACTTTCAGCTGACGATAATAGTGTTTAGTGATAGAAAGAGCAACATGAAATTCTGATGTGAAATATCAAGGGTATTATCAAATGTTAGAGATGTCCAGGAGTACACATGATATACTGTATCAGCGGGATATTTGTATGCTGAGAGGAGACGCTGACATTCAGCTTGTGGGCACAGATACACAGAACCATGCTGGGAAAGGGAACCAATGCAAATTAGCAAATCGAAGGAAAGTGACACTTTGCTGTTGGCTATAGGAAGTCATCAGTAAAATGGTGCGGCCATGCACAGTGGAGGCAAGAAATGCACAAAGGGGCTTTCACTCTTCTTCTTTTTTATTTATTTATTTATTTTTTTTCTGAGTGCATATGTGCAAGGACACGTGTGTACTTCCCTGGGTGTGTTTGTCTCAGCCCAGGGAACCGAGGAGCAGAAAAAAAAAAAAAAATACAACTTGCCAACCCAGTGTTAACTTAGAGGATGCACGGACAGCTGGAGGAGGAGAGACAAAAAGAGGCAGCAAGGAAAGCAGAAAAAATTGTGACTGCAGGACACATCTTGTGATTTTTGGGAAGAGCTTGTGTCAAACCCCTAAAAATACACTTTCTATTTGAAACAAAACAGATTTGTTTCCTTTTTTTTAGACGCTGATGCATGTTTTACACATAAAAGATCTCTCTGCAATCCAGTTGGGTCAGGCTGCAGGCATATCTCTGTGGCTCGGAGAAAGCGTGAAGGCTTTAAGTGCACAGGCCAGCCTGCAGTATATGTAGGTTACACAGCTTGCTTTAACCGCTGCAATCCCAGTCTCTTGTTCCTCCAGGCCCTCTTTTCTTAATGGTATTATAAAACACACAAAACCGGTGACATTAACTTGTTATTCAGCTTCCATTTCAGCTTATAAGAATGCTAAAAATATATCAGTAAAAGGAATGACTTTCAGAAGCTCCCTGCTGTATCCACAAAGAAAAAAAACAACAAAAAAACAACAAAATTTGCATTCTTAATGTTGTAATCCATTGTAATCTGTGTCATTTTCCTATTTAGGTCACTAAATGCCATTTGTGTGGAAAGAATTGTCCTTTAAAAAGTATAATTTTACTCTTGGAACACACTGATGCAATAGAGTTTTTTCTCATAAGCTGAAAAATGTAATATATATTGCAAAAAGTGTGAAAGAGTATTTTAACTGCGCACTAACGAAAATAAAACAAAATTTAAAATATTTCTTGTCATCAGTGGAGTTCTGTTCCAAGAAAGTTGGGAGCGCGTCTGCGATGCACACATAAACAGTCTTTATACATCGGCCGGAAGACGATGCGACCAAAGATGGACAAATAAAAATTGGCTAATATTAGGACTGATGGGTTTGTCCTTCTGTGCAAAGCGATCAAACTGTGTCCCTACTGTCTGCCGAGCCGCCGGGTCACAAGGACAGATCCAGATATAGACCAATGTGGATCTATAACTTGCAGTATTAGGGGCCTAATTGATGCAGGCACACATGGAAGATCGACATGACAGGCATCAGCCACGTGTGATAAGCTGCATCGGTTTGTCTGTGTCTTCAGGCAAGGAGGAGCTACACAGAAAGCGATGTCAACAAACGCGCGTCGTGCACAGCTCATTTACACTCTTTTTTTTATTTTAGTTATTTCTTTGTTTAACAGCGTATGAAATTGTTGTGGAGCTCCTCCTGTTTGCCTTTCAGGAAGGCGGAGCTTGGGAGGAAATGACAGTACAGATTGTGGAACCGAATCCTTGCATGAATAGCGAAGTCACAGCAGTGTGAATTAGAAATGTCTGCTTGGAATACCCCCGCGGATCAGCGACGAAATGTGTTAAAATTGGCAAGAAACATCTGAAACACAGATGTCTAACGGATGTTTCCTGTAACACTTCCTCCTCCTCTGACATGGTGAGCTGTCTCTCTTCTATTCATATGCTAATGCCCAATCAGGCTGCCCAATCCGGAAGCTTTTCCAGACACTTTTTTTTTCTCCTTCTTCTTCTTCTTCTTCCCAAGCAATCAATTTACCTTGGAGAGAGATAAAAGCTTAAGGAGTCACATAAGAGGCGAGCTGGAGCAAATGGTGATATGAACTGAAAAAAAGAACAGAGGGAGAAAAAAAAAAAAAACTACCAAGACGGGAAAAGAGGCAGTTGGGGAATAGCTGGATAATGTAGGTATAAACACACAAGTCTGTGCCTAGGAAGGCTCGACTGAAGCTCATTCTCATCTAAGCTGAGTTTCCCCCCACTGCAGGAGGGACTTCCAACACCTTCAGCTGCAATATAAATGTTAATAGAGTTCAGGGAAAGAAAACGAGGCGTAAACAAACAAATGTGGTATTCCATGCTTTGGGGCAGCAGGAGGGCCCTGCCATTGAGCTGTATGTGTTTGTGTATGTATGTGCTACGGGGATGACGAGAAAACAGAAAATGAAGATGGGGCTTCTTACATACTCGGTATGAGCTAGGCTATAGTGGATCTCCAGCAGTGGAGACCCCAACCCTTTTCCCTCCCACTACCAAAAAAAAAGAAAAAACTCCAGTGGGATACAGCCGTAAGACAGGTGGATCTTTTTTTTTTCTTTCTTTTTAACGCTTGTGAAAACACAGAAAGGAACAAAAATAAAAAAAATAGCAGCGCGGAGGTTGAGACTTCCAACAACCAGACCAAAACAAAAGTATCAAACTGTAGCGACAGTAATTTGTTTTAGCCACAGGTTTTGTTGTCTGTCGTAACTTCTTGAGGTTCTACAGTCATTGTACAAAATCTGAACAGTATAGAGAAGAAGAAGGAAAAAAAAAAGAAGAGATGAACGGCAGGTAGGTGGTAAACACTCAAATCCTCATTCAAAGCACACAGGCCGCCACAACTCTCCGTCCTGACTTGTTCAAAGAGTTGGCAACCTTCAGACCAATTAGACATCACAGGGCAGTCTGCACAGCACCCAGCTTTCATATAAACGGCTCCCCATGAATTTTTAATCAGCTATAATTTAAGGATTTAAATAAAGATCAAATTCTTCCGGCTGCACTGGGGGAAGAGGTGTCTGCTTCTATGTGTGTGTGTGTGTGTGTGTGTGTGCATTTTTATGCACTCAAAAGGGGAAGTGAGTGCGCATGAGTGTGTTCATCTGTTCAGCCCAGCCGCCGGTCCGCCCCTCCCTCGTCCTCAGCGTTCGCCTCTTCCCTCTCGCCGCAGTCCCACCTGCTAGTGTTGTGAGCAGAAGCCCGGCAGGTTGTCTAACCCCCAGCAGAAAATTTCCTGACTGACTGGTTGACTGGTTGACTGGTTGACTGGTTGGCTGGCTGAGTGGCAGCATGTGAAGAGCAGGAGACAGATCTGCAGGGAATCACTGACAGATGTAATTAATGGGGTCATACTTGGAGTTGGCAGTCCCCTTCATATCCAATTGCTGACGACCACAACTGAACACACCTGCAGCTCGAACCGCGAGTAAAAAAAAAAAAAAAGGGAAAAAAAAAAAAAAGCCAAGCCTCTATCCACAGACAAAGGAACAGACGAAAGTAGGACAGATATTTTAAGTAGTAATTTTGTCCCTTTAGAACCTCAAAACCATTTGTTGCGAACGTGTAATTTTCAAGTACAATGACATAACAAGTGCACTTTAGCAGAAACTAGCTCAGCAGAAGTTGGTTAAATATTTTAATGTGTCTTTCACATTTGTGAAATGTATTAGGAAAAAAGTTCAACAAAATAAACGCTTTGTGTTAGTCTTCTTTAAGCAAAACTGATGAACATTAGGCTTCATATTCGCTAATTAAAATAGACTTCTGGAAGCATTTTTTTATTTTGCTGTTTTCTTCTCTTTTCTTCTTTCTTCTCTTGTCTGTAGGTCTCTGGGGGGGTTAAGGTTGCAGGGGGAGTTGTGAGGATCCAAATGATTTTTGTTGTTGTTAGTTTCACCATGTCCAGGTTTTCCTTTTTCTTTTTTCTTCTTTTTACTAATCCTTAGTGTTTCTTTATACAGATTCTTGCAGTTTATTGTATTTCAGTCCAACATTTTTGCCTCCACAGAGGCTATTTTCCATTTTTGTTTGACTGTGCAACAAATGTGACAAAGCTGCTTTAATATTTTATCACTCTGGTCATGTTGGCTTCAGATATGTAGGATTACATTATACTAAAATGGAGTTTCTTCTGTTTTATTCACCCCAGGAATTGTTTGATAGTAAAGAATAAAATACAATATATTTTGATGTTACTGAATTATTTGTCATACAGAGTTTGTGCCTAAAAAAAGAAAGAAAGAAAGAAAAGAATGTATTATGTGAACTTTACAAAAAACTCAGACATTTGTTAAATATACTACTGGACCGTAGAAAGGTTTAGTGCTTCAGTACTTTATAGGATTCTCTCTATTGCCGATATATAATTGATACAATTTTTGTTTCTAAACAATTACTAAAGAAACAACATTTAAAAAATACCAATAAAAATTAAAGTACAGTTCAGATCTATGTGACTTATGTTACATTTAATAAAGGAGTTTGCTTAATCTGGTAGAAACTTTTTTCAATTTAAAGATAGACTCCTTAAAGATACTCTGACTTGTGGATGCTTCACATGCATCAATAATCTGACAAATCAAATATCTATAAAATGATCATGGTTTTAAAATAATTACCCAGACTGTGTCAATTAACTGTCTGTGAAGGTTTAAAACCCACCTGTTCCTGATTATGAGAATGGTTGAAAAGTGGTTTTTAATGAACAATATAATGTGACAGTAAAGCTGAATGTGCCTCTAATTCTATTATGATATTTAGATTCGTGGGAAATATTGTCTTAATTAGCAGGTGAGTCCTTGTTTTAATGCCAAATAGGTGTTTGATGAGGTCACAGTGACATTAACTTCATGCAAATGTATTTTACTGGCCAGATGCAGCATCATTTACAAAAATGAAACCCATCTCAGGTAAACGTTAACTTTTGATGACCACACTGGTCATTTTAATAACTAAAAAAAAAGAGAAAAATTCTGGCACATTTTGTACCAAAATAAATCAACAATGAGTGCTAAAGATATTGAAGATGCAAATGTGTCTGAAAGTCATGATATATTTTATTAACCCAAAGTTAACTGTATCATATCGTATTGATCTTTATTCATTCATTCATTCATTCATTCATTCACTCCTTATTATACTTTATCAAATACAAATTTTTACTTTTCATGTTCTATTAAAAATATGAACTTTTCCCAGGATGGCTGTGGAAAACATATTCAATACAAATAATATCTCCACTGAAACGAGACTAAACATTTCTGAAAGGTGCAGCGCAAAATTGCTTTAAAGTGTATTCTGTTAGTTTTTGGGAAATAATAAACAGCAAAATGTGAACACATGGCGCCAGAGGGAGTCAATAACCATAAAAGCAGTGTAGAAAAAATATATACTCGATGATCAATGAAAAAACTGACGAGACAATGTAATAAGTAAAATGATTTAAACCCCCTATTATCTGACAACACTGCAATGCCAACAGAAACCAAATAAATCAGCCCTTTAGTAAGTGCATTGTATATTTTTGTCTAACATAATAATGTTATTTCATGATTTTTATAATATGGTAGCAGTAAATTGTGACACTTGTGTACTTAAAATATGATAACAGTGACAAAAGTCTTTCCCATCGCTGTCATCGTTTCTGTTGTGACAAATGAAGCCCCTTCATACACTGAGGCACTAAGTCAGTATCCACACACAGCTCTGACCGTAAAGTTAATTATACTAAATGTCAATGAATATTCCTCCATTTCCACCTAGACCATATTATATGATCTCCTGGCCTGGTTTCCAACTTCAGAGTGCAGAGTATTTTATTACCTGCAAACAAGCAGGAAAACAGGCCTTGTCACGTCTCACTGGAGCTCCCTCACTCATCACTAATATGTGAAAATATGTATTCAGGTCAAAGATTTCAGGCCTTCCCTTGAGACTGTCAGTCTTCAGCCGTCCTTAGTGCAAACATGCAAACAAACACATGTACTAAAGGGCACATGTTGCCTTGCAAATATTACATGTTCACAGGAGAGGACAGAATCCCGTTCGCATGTGTGTGCGAGACGTGTATGGTTGGGACTGGAGGATGCGCGTGAGCGTATTTATGTGTACACTTACATTCCCCCCCTTGAAATCTGTGAGGCTGACCATCTAAAACAGGTTCAATGGAGCACTTACCAACCCTGAAAACAAAGGAGAGCCTTGGCAATGCTCTTGTTATCCATCACCTCTTCAGTCTTGCATAAATAACTCTTAATAAATAGCATCATCATGTCAGAGAGCTTTCAGCTGCATGGCCTCCCCTGCAGCTCCAACCTATTTTTTCTTCACTCTGCACTTTTATCCTCACTTGTTTTGCATTTTCGCCTCGCTTAGCATAAAGGGATACAAAATATTTTTGAAACCACGACTCGGGTGACTCTTCAAGGATGCAAGATGCAATTTTCTGGCACTGTCATCTCTTCGGAGGCGATGGCGAGTTATAGTGAATTTGAAGCCATTCGAAGTGGTCATGCCTGCTCTTTAGTGAGGTAATATCAGAGCTGTTAGGGTTTTCTATAAGGGATGGAAACAGCGTTATTTGCAAAAATGCACATAATCTCAGTGCCTGGTTAAAAAAAAAGCTACACCATAAACATGATCTCAGTTTCAAAGTGGACTGTTCTCTTCAACCTGCAAAGTATAAATTTTACCTCCGTCCTCAGGCAGGGAGGATAATTAAACACTGTGGACACATTCTTATAACATTTGTCGGTGCCATCAATCACCTTTGTTTAAGCTTTCAGCTGAAAGCAGAGTTTCTTGTCGGATCTGAAGCACAAGAAACTCGGACACTTCCTGTTTGAAACGTTTTCATCAAAGCCTGTAGCTTCCTCTGTCTCTGTCACTGCAGTTGCCTCCACCGCTTCAGCTTTGGCAAACCAGACAGTGCTGCTTGAAGTGCACAACACCGTGCCAAAGCCAGAATGTTGCTACATTAAAACTGCTTATTACAGGTATATTTACCTGTCACCGAAAGGCTTAATCAGTCAGCGTGAACTCACCTGACACGTGTTAATGGATGTTAATTTACATGTGACAGTCCTGGGCTGCAGCTTTTCAGGTTAATATAACGTGAATTCAATTATATTTCATTTGATATTCATTTTTTACTTTGATTTACATTTTTGTGTTAACAGCATAGACAATATGATGATAGCTGATAACCTGTCATATCAAAACTCCTCCTACGCCTTCTGACTTCATCTAAACTAAAGATTAATTGTTGATTTGGAGTATACTGATAAGACCGGAGATAGGAACTTACGGTGTAACTGCTCCAAATTCATTGCACATTTGCATAAAACTTTTTAGTGAGCTACATCAGCGAACTGCACATTAAGCTAATTTACACACTTGCTTTAATTAGACTGTTTTATCATTTAAACCTGTAGGGAGCAGGTGGAAGAGAGCCTGGAGAGGTGGAGGTATGCCAGAGAGAAGCGGAATGAAAGTCTTAAAAGCAAGACAGAATATGTGTGTGTGTGTGTGTGTGTGTGTGAATGAGAGGGAGACAGGTGCAATAGTGAAACTGCATGGAGTAGAGGTATTGAGGATGAATGAGTTCAAGTAGCTTAGTCCAGCCAAAAGCAAAGGACAGTCCACAAGAGATGTGAAGAAGACAGTGCAGGCAGAGTGGGGATGGTTTGAGATGTTTTGGATTTGTGCAGAGCAGGGGCAGTGGGCATTTTGAACGAAGGTTGATTAAATATGGAGCTGCCAGGGAGGAGGAAAAGAGGAAAACCACAGATAAGGTTTATGGATGTAGTGAAGGATATGTAGAGGACGATGATAGGGGTAGGCAAATGATTCATTGTGGTGACCCCTAAAGAGGGCAGCCAAAAGGAGGAGAGAAAAAAAATTACTATTCACAAAAAGATTCTGTAGTTGTAAATTAAGCTTTATACCAGTATTTAGAACATTTATTATATTTATTATTATATTTTTCTGCTTCTTATCTGTGAAAAAAAAGTTTTAAAAAAAGCACAGAGTTCTTTTTTTTATGGAGTGGCAAAGCTTGATTTACAGCTACAAACTCTGGAATCAATTGTGAACATTAATTTACAAGCTCAAAATCTTATTGACTCTAATGTGAGGCCATGCAGCCGTGGCCACTAATGCTGCTAATGAGCACGTGAACCGAGCGTGTGTGGTGAAGGGCGGAGTCCTCAAAAGGTTATTCATTATGGAGGACTGTAGCTTGTTTGCTGTGTTTAATACGTTGGATTTTGCTTGGTCAGTCATTTCATTGCCGTTTCAAAAGTCAATATGTTTTGCTCTTTATTTATAAAAAACATAATTCAAGTAACCTGAAGTTACTTGCTTCTTCAAATTCCTAATATAACCCAGAATATATTTTCAACTAGAGCCTGTACTATCTATAGATTTTTTTATTATTATTATTATTATATGAAATTATGTCCACTGCTTTGCAAGTCATTGTAACAACTAATTATTTATTGATTCTAAACACGAGACACAACTGGTTAGGGAAATTGTTTTCAAATTGCATCCTTCTTTTACATTTCCTAGATGTGTTCACAAGATTTTCAGAGTTATGAAACAACAAAAGATTAAAACAAGACAGTGACTTTGAATTCAAACTAGATTAAGTGTTTTCCACTTCAACAATTGTGATCTTTGTGTGCGAAGGAAGGGCCTCAGGTGTTTCAGCTTGTTTTGCCTTTTTTGTCTGCATGGAAGCAATAAATCAGGCACTGAATGATTTAAATGCAATTCCTTATAGCTGATGAAAGTAACTAAAATTTTACTCTAAACGAGCTATGAGTTTAATTCCATTTTTTTTATCTTCTCTACCCTGCCCCTCCCCCACCATCCCTACAGTCTTTCCCTGTTTCTGTCTTTTTGATGATGAAACGTTCACCAGGCACAGAAACACACTTCAAGTGTTATCATTGTTTTAACAAAGCTTTGGCCTGGCATCCATGTTCTCTGTTTTTTTTCACACACACACACACACTTTCCTTTTCCACCCTCCACCTCAAAGAGCAGTGTCATGTTTTATCTGACCATCTCACACAGAGCCCAGAAAACCTCTCTCTTTTATCTGACCACCTCTGTCTGCCTCTCTTTTTCTCTGTCTTCTTTTTTAACCAAACACTCACAACCATGCCGGAGGGGTTAGGGTTTTATACACACACACACACAAAAAAAATACACGATTCATCATTAATAGCTAAAGGACGACTTGCTGTGTCTTTGATAGGAAATAAGTCAAAGGTTAACATGGCCATCCAGAGGGGGCGGAAAAAAAGTTGCACAGAAATGTTACAGCAATAGCCTGTAGGGAGAAAAAAAAAAAAAAAATCAATTGGCACTTGAGTTAGATGACATCCGGTGACACAGAAATGACTATACAAAGAGTTTAATAATGATGGCAGGCACAACTTCATCTTCACCTGCACAAGCATTCAGCTCCCTTCCTTCAGGCTTTCCCCTTTCTTATTCTTTCCTTATATAGAGCTATTTCTCTCGCCGAGAAAGAACTGGTTCAGCCTTTTTGACTATACCCAGGTTATTTTTAGACAGAAAAGGGTTCCACAACAATAACCATTTTCCAAAGTAGGAAGAAAAAATGATAAGTCGTTTAAACCCAAAAGTGACCGTCGGCTTACGCAACAAAACAGAGTGACTTCGTGCCTAAGCCCTTGAGTTCACAAAACCTCTAAATGTTGCAAAGCAGACAATGAGATGGTATTAAGTGCTGAACAATAAGGTTTTTAAAGTCCAACAAATACTACAGGATCTACTAGAGTTATAGGCTGTTAAAGATCCTGTCCATTGGTAGGTGATGAACGATTTGGTTTGCAGGATACTTTACCAATGATAGCTTATAGCTCCATTAGCCTGTAACTACAGAGAAAGGGTCAGAGAAAACGGTGAACTCCCTGGCAACATACAGAGCAATGGCTGGCTGCAGTCGCCAGAAAGATTCATTAATCTAAAAAGGATGAGTCTTGGTAGGTATAATTAGGCCTCCTGACACAGAAGAGAGTCTCACTAGAGCTGTGTTTAAACCCTTTTTAGCAAAAAAGAAAAAAAAAAAAATTCCTCCCAATGTGTTAACAGTGGTTAGCTTTTAAATAAATCGATCAATGAAGGTGCATTACCGTTGTTTACGAGCCCGTCTTTGTATTTTCCTTTATAGCTTTTAGTCTGGGTCTGTGGGAGTTAATCATTCATGGGTACTTGGTAGCTTTAAGACACAAATGCAACTCTCCCTGGCACCAGAGCTACCAGCATCACCCGCACTTTCTAAATATAACTGTTTTTCCATGGCTCGACCATTTGTGGGACAGAGTTCACAAGGGCACTTGCCTGAGGAGATGTCTACAATAACATTGTTAGGTAGGCCCAAGGAACATGGCAGTCATCACCCTCTTTCATAAAAATAACACTGTTATCAAGCCTTTATACACTTTAGTTGCCATGTGGCCATGTGTTATTAATGGCATATAAAAGTCTTACCGCTTCTTGTCGTTTAATCTTTTTAAACCTCACGGTGGGAGCACCTACCTGTTTGAGACACTTGCAGAAAAACTAAGAAATTATCTTCATACTCAATTATAGGCACAAATAAATGCCCACTGTGAGGCAGAGTAAAAAGACTCTTTATCCTTCAATATGAGAATTATTTTTTATTGTAGGACAAACTGCAAATAATAACCCTCATAAATGCCCGTCAAACATCCAAGGAGTGACATTCATTTATTTTCCACGTCGGCTTTTATCTTGTCCAGGTTTGCAGAGGGGGGCTGGGGGTTATCCCAGCAGCCCCTAGGTGAGGACCCGGGTACAAACCAGTCAGTCACAGAGCCAACGCCGAGAACCGTCAAACAGACAACTAGATGTCCACACACCATCTTCAGGTCAGTTTAGAATCGACAAGCAACAAAAACAAGCCGTTTGTTTCAGGCTGTGGGGGAAAGTATCTGGAGGAAAAAACCCACACGGGCATGGGGAGAACATGTAAACTCCACACAGGAAGGCCTGCAGAGACGACAGTTTAACTGGAGACGTTCTCGCTGTGAGGCGACAGTGCTAACCATTACACTACTGTGCAGCCCTAAAAAAAGCAACACAAACATCAAATTAAAACCTTTTTCTTCCTGTTTATACGCGTAGTACCAAACAGTCTGTAAGTGGTAAACCCCTCATCATTTGTACCACACGATGTAAGGTTAGAATGAGATGTCTATTTGTCTCTGTTTCTCCTAGACACGCATAGAGGCAATTATTTATAATAGCATTATAAATCCCACTGGTTCACACGCAGAGTTATGGCCCTAAAGAAAAATGCCGTAAAAAATAATGATCTAAAGCTTTCTGGGAAGAACAAAAATTCTGCTTTCATGAGGTGTTAACTGTACATAGGCTATATTTGCTTTTTATTCCTACATGCAAAAATGCGACGACTAAAATTCTGGGGATTATAAATCACAGCCATCAGTCATTACTAGGCTCCAGTTAAAAGCAAAAACACAATGCAAAGCCTTGTCAATTAGGAGTAAACACAACCAGTGATACGCCAACTATTTGTAGTGCTTTCAGACATAAAACTTAAGCCTTTTTACATAACATTGCTGGCCTTATCAACCCATTAAGGCACCAAGACTGACTCAGTTACGGCTAACTGTTACGTGATTAATGCTCGCAACTTGTGCAATATTTGTCAACACTGTGCACCAGATTAGCCACCACATTAAGTTAACTTGTACTAATACAAAATGTTTACCAAAGTTTGTTGTTTATAATTCTAGCTAAAAAAAAAATCGACATTTAATTGGCTGGTCACTGGAATCAGATTATTTTTTCACTTAACTAGAAACTGGCTGATCTTACAATCAAAAACAAAAACTAATTTTCCCAGTCTGTGAAAGCACCTTCTCTGTCCCTGAACTCACCACAGCTAGGCACTAATTTGTGCTAGCAACAGCACGTCTTCACGCTTCGTTTTGACTGAGTGAAGAAAACTCAAGGTGAGCTAGTCACAATATCTACAAGTTGTTTAAAACAAAGTTAGAGGCAACTAAAGGGAAACATATAGTTTTTTGGTTTTTTTTTTGTTTAACTGCTCAGTAAGATGTCGTCTGAGGGTTTCCATTTATGTACCAGCCATAATTTAGAACAGGCTTTCTATGTGAGACCTAGAGTTTACGAATAGGGCACAAATTTAACTAAAGATTTAATAGTGTATTTGTTACAATACGTGAATTGTGCAGTCCTTACATGCATGTGCTAACAAAACCAGTTGACCACAGCTGGTAGTAAAACATTCAATAGTCCTCGGAGCGAATGAGTACTGAGTACTACCGTATTTCTTGAAGTCTATCTGCAATGTTGTGAACTCTGAAGCTGAAAGGCCCAGAGATATATTGTGATTTTTAGTGTCTTATTTGCCTAAATGGTCTTTGAATTGCTGGAGCATATTTCTCAATTATTTTCTTTTATTTATTTATTTATTTATTTTTATGTGTATCTTTAAATCAATTGTTAAATATTGCGACCCTGAGGTCCTTTTCACAAAATGTTTGTCTTTTTAGAACGTCTTTTTCAATCCCTACAAATCAATTTTGCCACTGAACAAAGAAATGCCGCCATGTTTGTTGATATTTTTGATCGATTGTAGCGTATTTACAGGTTCAGATCGATACTTTTTTGCATCAAACACACAAATATAAACCACCAATGCAGGAACCAGACTGTCAGATGGTTATTGAATATCTTTGCCACCAGTTGTGGTCAATAATTGGCGTGAAAAACACAATTAAGAAATAAGCTATATCTCTGAGTGACCTCTGACCAGGTCTCATTAGTGCATAAAAGAACTGTTCATTCATGTGTTATCAAGTTATAACTTGCATTAAATATTGTTAGAACAAAATAAACGATTTAGGAGTCTAAAAAATCTAACAGTAATCAGATTTGTTTTGTTATTTTCATTTTTTATGTTGGACAATGCTGCAATTTATTTTAAATTACTACAATTTAATCTGGAAAAAACTGATTATTCTTTGGTATGGTGCACTTTAACATGTGCAAAACAAAAAAAGGGTAAAAATGTTAAGGAGTCCATATCTAGTTTATAAATAAAATATATTGGAATTCATTTCAAATTAAGTTTTATTTTTATAAATGCCTTTTTTATTAACCTGGGGGCTAATATTTTAGATTTTCAGTGTTAGGAAGAGAAGGCCCTGTCAGATTTTTACTGTAAGATTTTCATATAAACATACAGTGAGATTTTTAATTCATCCAGAAATGAAAATAAAAATGCTATCATCCTGGTAATTAGTTCTTGAAGAGAAATCGGAACTGTTCGGTCAGAGTTTAACAAAACTTGGAAATCGGAAATGGCCACGAAAGCTGCGATCGGTTTATCTCCATTAAAGATCGATGTCACAGTTTTGTGGCGAGGCCGTTCGTTCGGACCTGAAACGACCACAATTCAGTTGCCTGAAAATCATGGAAAGAAATGCACATTGGAAAAGAAACTTTGGCCACACAAAGCCTTTCAACTCAAAAAGTGACTGAACCACGGTGTAATTGTACGCTATTGATAGAGGCAAAGCTTTTATGTTTCCGCAAAATAATAATAATGATAAAAAAAAATATATATATATATATATATATATATATATATCAGTGTGGATCCTCTTTGGTTGGAATGGCTGATTAATCTGAGAGCATCAATAAATACAGAACCTCGCTGATGACATTTACATGAAAGCTGCTCTCATAGCCTGCTTAATAACCACTGCCAGCCGTGCCCTGGGTAGCACATCAAGCCACATCCGACTGAACTACTTGGGGACGCATTCCTTAAAGAATAATTAACAGGGCCATTTAAAAAAAATCATACAGCCCACACACTCAATTAACACAGCCCATTTTTGCACTTTCCCCTCCATTGTGTCCTGGAATAACCCAGTTGAATTGGCACTATTAAGCCTTGTTGGTGCTGCCTGCATCCTGATGGGCCCTCCTGCTAGTCTCACCGAACCTTCTCCATTTGTCTGGGGCTTTTAAAAAAAAAAAAGATTTAATACCTTCAGGGATCACCCATCAAATTTGTGTTTTTCAGGGGCATAATCAAGATCTAATTACTGTCTGCTTTTTTTGTTTTGTGTGTGTGTGTGGCAGGAGAAGAAAGGCTAACATCTGTTTTATAAATGGAACTGAACTGAGCAGAAAAGATAGAAGGTGGCAGATGAGAGAGCAGTGCAAACATATATTTGACACAAAGGAAGGCAGGTCAGCCTAGTTTTGTAGCTGCTGCCACTTCGGATGATTCCAGAGAACCTAAAAGCTTTGAGTCAATATTTATGGTTATAAAAAAGACATCTAAAAGTCTTGTGCTGACTAATAAAATGTTGCCTGTCCAATATATCAAGGGGCACAGTCGGAGCTGAAAGGCAATGCAGTTAGTGTATGAATCCACTGCAAATTATTGCCCCAGTGCTCTGTAACACTCATACACAACGGCCTAAAAATAACTTATCTTGCAGCAGTCATTATCATTGGGAACACTTCAGAAAACAGCAGCCCCAGTTGTGTGTAAACAAACAGCAAAAAGCAGAGGAAGGGGGGGAGGGGGAGACGACATACAGCTGTAAATTTATCAAGAGACAGGGTGGGGATGACTCATGAAAATAAGTGACTGAAATTATTTGGGGAAGGACAATAAGAAGCTTTGAAGCTATGAGATTACAGAGCTGATGGAGCGAGCCGGGGAGGCAGTGTGCTACGGCGGTAATGTAGCACACACTGTGCCGTGCGCCGGCTCTGGTACTCACTCTTCTGAAAAAAAACATGTAGGGCACAGCTTCATCAACCCCCTAGAGGGATGCAGCCATTACATTCGCACAGCTCACCTAGCGGACAGAGGGACAGGCCGGGGTCTTTGTTCCGGAGCGAGTTCATCCTCGTCTCGAGTCCATACCCCTCCACTCAGTGGCCATCTGTCACTGGGAGATCACTAAATATGTGCCTTCTTGGAATGTATTATCAGATTAAATAAAGTAACTGCGGTAGCTTCCAAAAAAATATATGTATTTACGGAGCGTAATTAAGCATACTTCAAAGCACATGCGCTTTAATCTCGAACTGCTCATTAATGGTTCTCTTATGAAGACGCTGAAAATAAGGCTGAGAATAACTGGGACCGCTGCATGATTTCATATTCAGCTGAGGGTTTATTAGATGCACCTCAGCACATCGTGCTCCTACACCTTCCTAAAGACGAGGAACATCTGCTTTACTCGCTGCACCAGTTAAATATTCGGGTTCGCTTGCATGCAAGCAGACAGGAGCCGAAGTGATCAAATAATACCCGGCAATATTCAGTGCCCAACCTGATGCCTCGTTTAACTCTGTGTCGCATGCAGCGAAATGTGACCAAATGTTCTCGAAGTAAACATGTACTCCAGCGGACAATAATGTTTTTTTTTCCCCTGTGTCTGTCTGATAAGAAAATATCTAATGAACCACTGGCTGAATTTTAATGGGACTTCCAGAAAGTAATTCCTGGATATACATCTACAGCTGATAAACTTTTGGAGTCCACCCAATTCGAAGTGGCTCCTACAGCCAAATCACAATAAAACGCAAACAAAAAAATGTCTATAACTTATCATTTTTGCTAAATTTGGTGTGGTAGTAGCTGAGACTGATCCCCAAAACATATATTGAGCAGATTACACAAAACCTTTGTTTAAAATTTTGCCATTAACGATTTGCAGTCAAATCTGTCTGTCTGTTAGCAAAATATCTCATGAGTCACTGTACAGACAATGAAACTGTCAGGAAAGAATTATTGGATAAGCCTCTACAACTGATTAACTTCTGAAGCCAATTCAATTCAAAATGGCTGCCGCTGCCAACTGACCTTAAAAAACACAAAAATGCCTGTAATTCAGTCAGTTTTACAGATACTGTGCTAAAATTGGTTGTGGTAGTTGCTGAGAGTCATTCACAACACATACTCTAAATGTTACCTATTGTGTGAAATTGTTTGCTTCAAACTTTAGGATTAACTATTGGAGTCACCCCTGTTTGACTGTTAGCAAAATATTTCACAAGCCAACTGGACATATTGGGGGTAAAAGGGGGTGCTAGTCCCAGTTTGTCAGGACTCTACTTATGAGCAAACATGACAAGGTGGCTAACTTACAAACCAACAAAAAGAAAAGATGGACCAGAACCATTTAAGACTAGAAGATCACACTCTGAAAAAAGTAAATGAAGGATGTGGATCTGGGTCAGTAAAAGACTGAATATAGTTTTACAAGTTTCAAAGGCAGTGGAGTCTCTGCAGAGTTCCCTTTGTGTCGCAAAATGCAAAACTGTGATTCTGGATCATAAGAGTTGAACTGTTCTAAATACGCCGAAGCCATGAGAATGTGCATCTGAGCAGACCTTCCTTTGTACAAACACAATTCTAATTGACTTGAAACAGTAATATTGGCAGGTAGAGGAAAAAGAAAGACTTGCTTCGACACTCTGAGCCTGCGCGGGGAGGAAAAAACCACAGAAGAAGACATGTAGCTGCACACTGTAACCCTCCTGTTGGCAGGAGAAGCCCTCAGTCGCTTCACCCCCGCGCTCCACTAACTGTATACATTTACTGGAAAAGGAGCGAGGTCTCGGCTGCTTCTTTAAGAGGCCAGAAGCACAAGCAGGCTGAATGGTTTTAGGAGATAACCACAAATTTGACAAAAGACAGTAATAAATGGATACAATATAAAACTTATTAGCAAAGTCTGCCTGTGATAACAGAATAAGGGGTTACAACATAAAACCATCACACCACACATTCAGTCCCTGGGTCACTTTGATGCTTTTTATAGCTCTGCTGGATTGGTTATTTTTACTGCTTGTATGCACCAAGTGTCAGCCCTAGATTTCTACTACAAACTGTCAACGACCACTAACCATGCATAAATATTCCTATCCAAACTGCGGATAGAGCTAGCAGGATGTAAACGTACAGCCAGAGTTAGGAACAGGAAATGGCCTATTAGAAGCTGTTGGAACAAATTAAAGGCCTAGCACGCCGTGAAGGAATGCATATCGCCCGCCGTGTTTTATGCCACAGCTTTAAATTAAGAGGATCTTAGGATGAGAAAAGACGGAGCTACAGCTGTTTTGGTTAGCCGTGGCAGCCATCTTTAACTGGGTTGACTCCAAAAGTTAATCAGTTGAAGATATGCATCCGCTGATTACTCCCTAAGAGCTGCATTAAAATTCATGGAGTGGCTCATGAGTTATTTTGCTAACAGACGGACACATGAAGGCCCACGTCTTAAGACTTAAGGCCAGACTCTGTTCTTGTTCGTTCCCAACTAGAAACACTCTGCAGTGGCGCCTGGGGACAGAGCACAGCAAGCAGGACATGACACACACACACACACAAAAAGACACAGCACACTGCAGAAAGTGTTTTGTTTACAGCGTGTCAAGAATAGCACAACCTTCATATCGCTGTTGTTTTGCTGATATCAATATTATGTGCATCTGGACATCTCTGCAATATCCACAAGCAAGTGAGCAGCAGCATGCAGGCCAGCAGAAAAAGAGTTGGAATCAGCCACCGTAACCAGCATGCAGACTCGGTCACACTGATATCCCCGGAGGATTACCTGCTCCATTCGCACATGGTCTCACTCTGTCATTTTTCAGATTTATTTCTGGCTAGATAGCTGGATAAACTCCAACATAAGTCCAAACCAAATGCTGTGGACATTTGCATTCTCGAGTGCACCCCTCTGTGGGGGGGGGGGATAAATAAAAAAATGCCCGGAAAATTTCATGGCTGCAGTGTGTGAAAACAGCTAAAGACATAACATTTTCTGACTAAGCTGTACCCACTCATTAGACTGCTTCAAGTCCTGCTTTGTTTAGGAATTTTCAAAGTTCACTGCAGTCTAAAACCTTTTGAAATAACCATGCAGTCAGATTATATGTTTGCAGTACATAAAGCCAGAAATCAGCCTTATTGATAACCTACCTACCATCAAGGAAGGGAAGCATGAGCGTGATTGCTGCTTTTTCTTAACCCCAATCAGCAGTGAGGTGTTGGAACTTTGCATTGGCCTTGGGCTATATTTACCGGCTGAAGCCGATCCTGAAACGTAGATTCACGTAGCAGGTTGTGCCGACTACGGCCACCGACGCCGATCACAGTAACATTTGCGCACGTCTGCACGTGGTGTTTACACAAACCACAAAAAGGAGCCATGTAGGAGAAGTTGAATGGGGTTTGATATGTAACTGTGCTGTCAAACCCCCCCCCCCCAAAGCCGCCCATCCGACCACCCACCCCCGCATGAGGACGAGACCAGCGAGGGTCAGCAGCGAGTGCTCTTTAGAAGGCCAGAGCGGGAACTCTAGACCGTGGGTTCAAATAACAAACTCCCACCGCAGGTGGTGTTCAGCTGCAGAGCACCTCCAGGGCGCCTACAGCACACACGAGGACATCTGTCATGTAAATGAATCTACTAATCAAACAGAAAAAGACTGTAGTACAGGAAAGACGACGCTGGAGTGTTTGTGACTTTGTTTTTCCATTAGGTGCAGTTTATAAATAGAAGCTAGGCTAAAAGAAAAAAGTACCTACAACATGTGAGATTATTACTGTTAGGATTTTGTTGGATAAATAAAGAATAAGTGGAATAACAAGAGACTGAGCCAAGAAATATGCTTCTACTGTGGTTTCCATTTCATATGATCAGCTTACACAACTTAGATGCTGAGGTCTTATCTGTTTGGACTTAAGAGATAAACAGCCATTCGCCAATTGCTGCTTAAGGAATCAAACTTGATATTTGCAGTCTGGTGATAATTTTGCTGATAGTTCTTGAGTGGAGATAAGGTCGTTACAAAGACAGTGATATATGAAAAAGGACAACTTCTTATTATTGTGGAACAAACATCAGCTAACTGGTGACACTAATCGTTACAAATACAAAGAGAGGAACCTACTTTGGCAATTCTGACCATAGATTTTACAACAAAACAATAGAACTAATATTTACATATATAGTAAATATCATAAAATATATAGTGCTTCTAAATTTGAGCACATATTTTGGCACATATGTATCTTGATTTTATAGAGTTTTAGTGTTTTATTGTTGTTTGTATTGATAAGATATGGAAAGTGCTAAGTAAAGGGATAGTTCATCTTATGAAGTGGGTTTCTGTGGAAAGTGTACGAACAATGAATATCTTACCTGTTGTAGATAGCTCTTTGAACGGCCTCAGTTTGCAGAAATAGAGTTTAATTCTTACCGAATTGACGAGCTAACGGCTAGTCTGAGTGAGGCTAAGTTGTTTTAAAGAGAGAGTGAGAGATATAAACCTGTGAGTTTCCCATTACACAGTTTTTCCAGTAGAAATAATTTCAGATTCCTGTTGGAAATGCCCTAGGACAAACTTTTCTAGTGGTTGCCAGAATATAACAAATACAGGTGATAAGTAAAGCAAAAGATAGATAGGTCAGGTTGTACAGGTACCCACGTGTTTAATAACACATTTAATTGATGGGGTTCGAATTAAAAATCAGTAAAATGGCCTTTTAAGTACTGCTGAGCCGTTCACTTACTTTCCTATTTGTCTTCCAAATTATGGTGTTAAACAGGGTTTAGACAAATATCAATATGGTGTTATATTACAATATTTCCTCTAGCTTAATGTTATTGATGCCCTTGCACCAAGTATCAATATTTTTTATCAGACATAGAGTGCTGTAAATGGATTTTCTCACAATGAATCCTTTGCCTTTTTGGCTTAGAGCTCCACTACCTCTTGACTCTCCTTGTGGTGCTTATCAGATTGATGATTGGGGAGGGAGAGATTAAGCTTAAAGCTACAGGGAAAAAAAACTGCAGGGATAAGAAAACAAATATATTGTTTTTAAGGCTTAAAATACATCAAGAATTTGTATTTCAACATGTGTTTGTGTACAAATAATGACAAATCCTTGTGTGCCGCCCTTGTATTAGCTTTCTGTTGTACAGCCGCATAAAAAAAGTACCTTAAAAGAACTTTTACTTTGTCTAAAAGCAAACTTTTAAGCCACGAATTTAGGCCTTGTTGTGCCATTCTGATTAAATTTACAAGCCCAGATTTAGGATTTGCTGACTTAGCAGACATGAGGGTCAGAGCCAAAAGCTGGTATTTCTTATCTTGTGGTCTTTAGCCTCACAGTAACATTGCAGTCCAGCCACAGCCTCCACGTACGGGGAATGCCTTTTTTGACCGTTATCTGCAGCTAATCTCTAATTCAAATATAGAAAAATACGGCGCAGAAGAAAGAAATCTCGAAGATTCTGTCATCCGGTACAAAAAGGCTTTTCATTTTCCAACTCTGTTAAATCTAATAAGGCAATAAAATACATAATAAATAAATAAAATAGCAATTTCCTGGAGAAACAGCTGTGCATATATATTAAAAAGGAAAACTGATACTATCTTGACAGGCAAATTTCCTCTCCAATAAGTCAACTGCATTCAAAGTGAGTGAAAAACAAAATGCTAAATTATTAGGGTTTTTTTTTTTTTAAGCTTGTGTCACTTTTTTAATGGCTGGCTCACACTTCACTTTGACAGTGGAGTTTATCTGGCGTGAGGTGACTCTTAATTTGCAGTTTTTATATGTCATCAGTGCTCACCTCGATTCAAACTCTTTAAATACAGATATGAAGGAGGTCTGATCTGCATTGCGGGTGAGTTTTATTAGCATAGGCTCACCACAGTATGTCAAATACTAGACATTTTACCATACAGATCATAGTATAGAATAGTTTAATATGGATACATGTTTCGCAATCAGCCTGTCTGATTACAGCAATTATAAGCTGCATGTATTTATTTTTCTTTTTTTTTCACCAATCAAATACTCCATAATGCATGCACTCCACGACATGTATATTGTTAACAAAAAATTCTTGGTTGCCCTAAATGTTGTGTGCTCCTGTAACTTAGAGCAACACTCCAAGTGAGCTAATAATTTTGCCCCTGTTTATATTCAAACAATGTGAAGAGCCCCAGCCAGACAGACTGGCTCAGTAAACAAAGACAACAGCACATTTTCTCATTACCAGGATGCGTGAGGGAGGCCAAGGCATAGAAATTAGCAAGCAAAACTGCAAGGAAAGCAAACCAACCAGGTCATCTGCAGCGTTTGGCACCCACTGATTTTAATTTCAATATTACCGCACAAACAAGGAGAGAAGGGGTGGATTAGACAATGAACACATACTTTACTCTCCCCACTTGCAACAGATAGCAATGCGTGTATTAGATCTGGTTACTTGACACGAGTACTGTTGTAAAATAAATCCATATCCTATTCTTCGCCAGTTGTTAGAGGCAGGTCTATACACAATATATGGGGCAAGGCTTTAAGAAAAGAGAAACGGCAACGTGCATTTTCACATCTGCTTATCCTCGCACGCCCTGCAGGAAAAGCCACAAGCCTTAACTTAGATAATGTCAATATACCATCCAAACCACAGTGACACACTTTCGTTTTTTTCCCCCCCTTCTGGCTTCCTTTTAATTGCAACACCGCCCTAAAGGATACAGGCTACTGTTACATCGTCAAACAGCTCATAAATCCTTCTCTTTGTCCCATCTAAATAAGCTTTAAAAAAAAAACACCTAACATCTCATAGTATCAATGTTCACTTGATGCTGTTGTTAATATCCTGCCAAGCGTCTCTGCATAGCAGTGTTGTAGATACAGCAAAGCTATACCTGACTGAGATTAACTGCTAAGCGCTGCACAAGAAATACAAGGATAATATGCACTCATCTAAGATCGTGCTCAGAGCAAAGCAACAGGATTCCACTTCTCACCCCTCGCTGATTCAATATTGCCCCACAGATACAGCAGCAAATAGGCTTCTTCAGCTCAGCTTCCAAACGTGGTGGGGAGAATCTTTTTTAAAAAAGAGAATACAGCAAGTCGCACACTGTAATTGCTTTAACTGTTGAGCAACGCCGCCTGGAAGCTCACGGTAGCGGCTCGCTTCATTTTTCACACCAACTCATAAGTTTAACCTTATGAATATCAAAGGAACAAATCTTGCTTGAGTAGTTGCTTAGAATAATCTTGTCCCCGTCGAGACGGACCACCAGGCCTTGTTGTCCTGTGCCGCATCTGATCCTGAACAACATGGCCCAAGCCATCCAACTCTTCACTCCGAGTTTCGCTCGCGTGTCGTTAACGGTTTTCCTTTGAGCACATGTCAAAGTGCTTGAGAGGAGTCAGTTTAAAGTCATATCATATCTTCTTAGATAAACCAAGCTGACATTTATCCCCATCACAGATCACGCTATAAACTACAGCTGAGCGAAAGTGTGGTGCGCCGAGCACAGTGCTATTACTGAGGCAGACACCCACCGCATCATTTATCCTGCCCATAAATCAGCCCCCTGCTCTGATGCACTACCTGCTCCTCTTGTCCCAGCAGATCTCACTGATGTATCATTAAAACTCATATAACTCCACTAAAATAAGCTCTCTTCAGCCAATGTGCTCCAGATGAATCAAGAGTAGAAGTCTGACCTGCTCTTGCTTTGCTAAGAGCTGTACTGAAGTATCAATAGAGCCTGTGCAGCTTACATCAGAAATCATGTATCCCTCAGCTTACTTTGCTAGTTGTCTCATTCTTGGCAAAACCTGATATTCTACTGAATAAAAAATATAAAAATAATTTAAAAAAACAACAGAACAGAGGCCCATCAGATACAGATTGAATGGCTTAGTGAGGTCCTCAGATTGGCTCTGCCAGGGGTCAGCCATGGCCCTGGTGGAGCAGCAAGAAAACAATAAAGCTTGATTATTTAGGGGAAGTATAGGTAGTAAAAACATTTCCCAACCGCCCACCCATCTATTGCTCTCCCAAGGGCTTCCATGTGGCGTGTGTCATCCCATCACCTGGGTAGCTTGTCACTCAGTCCACTGTCTGTCCAACAACGTATTGCCTTTTCGATGAGGGTCACCCCACTGCTTGAGTTAAGACCCAACAAATGCACTAAAGTGTGACCTAAACATCCTCCATCCTCATAGCATGGAGGCAGGTACTGACGTTTTGCACTGCGGGCATGAAGAGGTCTGACAAGAAGCCTGAGACTATCTACACAACTATGTGTACTAACACTATGCTAAATGCACGTAGCCTTACACAGCAAACTGACATCCATCATGGCAGAATAAACAGTTGTGATAAGGTTACTACTTGGGTTCTATAAGGTATGTGATCCACACGTGATCTTTTAGCTTTTTTGTTTCTGTGTTATGGCTTAAATAAAAGAAATCAAAATTGAGTAACACATTATCTCTTTAGAGCAACTCTAACCTTTTCCTAGTAATATATTCATAGTGCATTTCACTGCAGTAGTATCTGCAAAATGAGAAGGAACTTTAAAACTAATGATAGCTGGGGAAGAGTTAAGTTGAGGCAGGGTTCTGCATCAGTTTCCAAAGAAATGGCAACAAAATGAGTTGATGTTGTTGTTTTTTAAAAACCTAAAACTGGAAACCGTAACGCGGGCAAATTGGGATGCCGTCCAGTGAGACGAAAATGTCTGGCCGCCGCTGAGTAGTAACAAAGAAGCTCAGAGAGTCACATATGGTTTCGAGGTGCAGCTCGGGTCATCGGCTCGGGTGAGCATGGGCGCTGAGCAATGAGAGAGTGAGAAGAGTGATGAAGGAGCAGAGATGGTAAAAGGCTGTCAGCAACACAGTGAACACGTAAAACAGACATTTTGTTGGACTTGAGATAAAAAGGGGCCAATGTACTTTTCAAAACTGTGAACTCTGAAATAATAAAATCATAGAGGAGCTCCGAAAATAGGATTTTTTTTTTAACATAAATTCAGACTAAAACTCTTCCACGCATTTTCCTTTTCTCCCCTTGACTGCTCAAGCCTCGCCCATTATTTCTCCACTTTCCCCTACTCTGTGTCTCTTCCTGTCTGCACTTTGAAGAGCGGCGGTGTGTTTGTTTGAGAGACTCTTGCATCACACCTGTTTGTTTAAGCTGCAAATGACGCTTGAGACAAAGCGTGCCTGTCTCGGTAGACTGCCCGGATATAGCCAATGGTTGCCAACAACACAGGACTCCCTCTACCTCTCACCCTGTTTCTCCACTCTCCCTCACACGCTCTGCCGTTTTTCTCTCCTGCTCTCTAACAGGGGAAATCCAGAATATTGAGCCTCGGTAATAATTCTTACAAGCTCAGCACGGCACTAAATACTCCCAAAGCACCTCAGCTCAGTCCCATGGACAATATGTGGTAAAAAACATCCCGACTCGTTTACCTTCGACTTATCAACCAGAAAACCATCATGAGCGTTACCAGGCCGATGTGAAACCCAGGCATTAATTTCCGAATGGTGTATAATCATCAATAAATAAAGTATAGGCAGGAATCCAACAAAATACGGATCACTGGGCATCACAGTAATCTACTGTGAAAAATCTTTACCTAAAGCCATTTAGGTTCTTCGGCCTTAGCCAGCATCTTTAAAGCCATATCTATACACATTACCGATAACCAACTGAGATGTGGAATGTATTTACGACAGCATTTTCAAACAAAACGCAGGGCGCTTCTGATTTTACACTCACAATAGGTCACGGATCAAAGCCCTGCTATCAGCAGTCAACATTATTCTTTTGAACAGACCTAAGAAGAATCACTCTGTGACCTCTGCTGCGCATGTAATTTTTTTTTTTTTTTTTTTCCCCCACATGCATCATTCATAGGGAAAATTTCAGATTCCCCTAAATGGTTTCTCACGCACATAATCAAAGTCACAGCACATGGACATGAAGAGGGACCAAAAAAAGGGGAGGAGGAATGCTGGGGACACTGATATGCTTTCAAAACAAACTCAGCTGACAACAAAACAAGAAAAAACATGAAAATAAATATGCCGTCCTTCCATTTTTAGTTATTTTTTACACATATAGTCTGGTCTCAATCATGTCTTAAAATGATGTAAATACAACCTGGAACAACGACACATACAACATGCCTGTTGTCATTTATTTAACAAAAAAGGACTCTGAAATGCAGAAAAAAATACCCAAGTACATCCTTTTATTCATTAATAGAACATTTAGCAGCAAGAACTTTAAGTAAATGTTTTCTGTATGAACATTAAGTTTGCTACATTTGCTGTAAATAAATTTTGTCCCACTTGTTTTTTAACAATGCTGCTCCAGTTCACGGAGGTTTGCAGGCATTTGTTTATGCAAAGCTCTCTTAAAGGGCCAGTGGAAGCATTTCTATCAAGTTGAGATTTAAACTTTGACTGAGACATTAAAACACCTTGAGCCTTTTCTTTTTTGTTTTCGGTTTTGTTGAAGATTTGCTACCCGACCCCATTTAGGCCGAGCTTCAGCTGCTGGACAAATGGCCCCCCATTTGACCCTAAAATATTTTGATATGGCGGGGAAGTTTGTGGTCAATAGTTTCTCTTTCTGCAAGAGAAGCGTAAATCATTAGCCTTCGACCACCGTGCTTGACAGCATGGATGAAATCTCTGTGCTGACATGCTGCCTTTGGTTTTCTCCAAATGTCTGTCTGTCCAACAGATTGTTGTTGAAGCCTTGTTCTTTGTTGGAATGCAATTTTATGAGCCTTATTGTACTGCCATGTTCTTTTTATAGTCATTGGCTTTCTCCTTGCAACCCTACCAAACAAACAATGTTTGGATGTATATATATATATTTTTTTCTTTCTTTTTTATCATTTGTCAGGAAGTCAGTTTTAACTACTATGTTCAAATGAACATGATTATTAATTTTGAGTCAATATTAAAGAAAAATACTCTATAAATGTTGTTTACAAGTTCTGTTTAAAAGAGAAAGATCCAACCAATTGCAGAAAACTGCTAAAATACACATCTTTTTTTGTTGTTGTTTTTTCATTTTCTTCCCATGTTGGTTGTTTTTCTCCTTTTCACTCTTTTTTTTTTGACTGCTTGTTGTTTCTTTTGCAGCACATACCCCTCAGCTTTGTGTCTACCTGACAAGAGTGGAATTGAGGGAAGATGTGTACCCCTGTGGGGGATCCATTTCTTCACCGCCAGTGTGAAATTTTATCTAAATATTTTGCCATTTGCCTCCACAGATGGACAAACACGCAGTGAAAAACCTGGAGGTCGTTTGCAGCAGTTTATTGCTAAGGTGACCTACAAGCAGAAGCTGCAGACACAAGTCCTAATAACCAAAACCTAAATTCACATTTGTTTTTAGGCAGTGCTGGGGGAAAAAAAAAGCCCATTTCTTTAAAGAATGTGACAGCTGATCCCAAACATATTTGCTCTGTTCACATCAATATTCATCTAGAACATTTGCTCTTGTACCGGTAGTCAACACAAGTGTAAATAACACTTGCAGCTTAAACATTTTAAATAACCAACTGTTCCCATGCTGCTTGACATTTAGTGGCTAGGCACGTCGAAACATTAAAACAGCACTTTAAAAGATCTATCTCACTGCCATACAGGAATACCTACACTTCAACAGATTTATACTGATTCTCACCTAACTCGATATTTTTTAACTAGAACTACTTATGCAAACTTTTAGACTTAACCTCCTAATGCACGCACGATCATGCAGGATCACTTTTATTTATGCTCATGTGCATAAATCAGTCGAGAACTACCCCTAAGTACCTTCTCACGCTCCCTTCGGCTCTCCTCTTCAGCGACTGTACGTGGAGCTCTCCAGCGACTTCCAGATGTGAGTTAGGCCCCTCGGAAACCAGCGTTTATTATTAAAGGTGGCTTTAAGTTTTTCAAATCTAAACACGCAATTTTAAGTGTTTTTTGGGGTTTTTTTTTTATTGGTACAATCTCATCTGCCTTGCTCAATCCACTTGATATAAATATGACACTCAATCCCCCCAACGCTATGTGCGTTCAAGCAGGAAAAGGCCCTCTGGGGAGAGTGTTAAGCGTGGTTTCAGTTCCTCCAATCTTGTTATCGCTTCAGGAACATAATGGAAAGACAGGTACACGGCTGCAACTCTGACCACCACCTGCCGTCCACAAAGCAGCCTTTTCTCCACCTCCCTACATCCTCATCGCTGCGAGAAAAGAACTTTGCCTCTCTTCCTCTTCGGTGCCTTCCTCATATCACAAGAGTCGCCCCCCACCCCCCACCTCCATCTGTGAGCCTGAGGGAAAGGATACCTGCAACCAAAGGGTCAGTAACGTGGCAACCGAGTCAAAAGGCCTTCATGGCTGTTACTCAGCAGGGTGCTGGCATTTACTTCCCCCTGTCCGCCCTCCCCGTTTCATCCCAGAGCCCCCCCTCCACCAGACCCACCCTGGAGCCTACAAGAAATCCACTGTCTTTGCTTTCTCAGCTGCGTCCCACTTCCCAAGTTATGAAAACAGTTTTCCACAAACAAGAAAAAGAGAACTTCCTGTCCCTTTGTCCGTCGTGCAGGCCAAAAGGTGCTGTTTATTGCACTCCACCGCACGACTCTCACATTTACATGCTGACGCTTCGCTACGGAGGAAAACATCATTTGTTCTCTCAGCTTTAGGCTGAAAAATAGAACGTTGCCTATACTCGGTTTTCCAGAGAGAAGTTGACTTCAAACCGGGCATGTAGCTTAGATTTAGGTCACAGGTTCGTTCTGTGTGAATTTCCTTAATGTGCCCCGTCTTCCACCTGCTGCTGCCTGCTTCTCAGTATGTGGGCAAGATTTCCTCCAGGGTTTTAAATAGGTCACATTCTGGCTAAAGATGTCAGATGTTGTGCTTACACAAACGCTTAATCCTGACTACTTTCAATACTGCGATTATCATTGTATCTTATCTCCAGGAAACTAAATTAGTGCACCTTTGTTTGTTGCACCTGTGAGCGTTGTGCTGTAAGCCTATATATCATCTGAGGAGGGTTTCTCATATCACTCGGGGAAAAAAAAACAAACGTTTTGCTTTGTAACTTTTACTTTTGTTGCCATCTATATTCACTGGATTTAAAAATTAAAGTACCAAAACAAAAATGTTAGTGTAAACATACTATATCATGCACTGACAGAATAATTAGTAGCCAAAGGCTGAAAAATCTCTGAGTCATAGAGCTCCGCTATTGTACAGAAAACAATTAAAGCACATCTGGGAGCCAAGCCTTTGCACCTCCTTGGGTTACATTTGCCTTGGTTGGGATAAATATGGACACTGCTGCACATTATAAGCCCGGCCTTACCTACAGGTTGACCGTGGCACTTTATCCCATTGGCCTCTCTTTTTCTAAATTTGAAAATGAAGGGATTTTTTTTTTTTGGAATACCAACTGTTAGGTCTCCTCTGCCTTTGAAACAATGTGTTGGTCAAAGGCTTGAAATCATTAGTCTTCCACCACCGTGCTTAACAGTCAAGGTGCAGCTTTGAGGCTTTCAGCGGCAAAGTTACAAGAGAGCAGAACTAATGTTCCCATCTGCCATCAGCCACTTTGAACTTGAGTTGAATGTTTTCAAAAAGATAAGCTGCTGATATTTAGCCTCATGGCTTTCAGATATTTGGAGTCATCTTTCTATTCATCATTGGGTTTTAGGGGGTGGGAGCCCTTGTTAGGGAGCTTTTTATAGAGCTTACAGTATGGGTAATAACTTCCTGTAATCATTTACTGCACATCACTGGGAGATACTCACAGCAGCACTGTTTAGGACGCCATATCAGCCAGCTTATTCTTCTAATTATTTGTTGACAATAATAGGTAGGCTCAAAACTTCTTGTTCAAGCTTTACTCACAAGTGCTCATCTGATCTGGATAAAAAGGATATTAAGCTCTTCCCCTTAATATAGTTTGAAAATAGACTCATTTCAGCTGACTAAAGTCCCTAAAAAAATTGTTTTGTTTTATTTGTCTTATTAACTTGTGTCAAAAACTAAAATATCCACCTATTTTCATAACCGACTGGGGGGGGGTAAAAACATGAAACAAGCTTTAAAAATTAGGGCTTAGAAGTGAAAACACTGCAGGGAATGTTTTGAGAGACAGAATCAAAGTCTTTCTGGTCTATTGTATTTGCATCTGAGTTTAATTAGTTGACTGATGCAGAATAATTGAGTGTAAACATTGTCAAATACAACAATGTCATCTATAACTGAGCACATTTTTGTCTTTAACATTGTGCCATTTCATGTGACTGCTCTGTGGTTTTATATCCCAACAACAGCAACAACATACAAAAATCAAGATCTGCTGACCACTTGTTGTTGCCAATGTCGAGCTCGACTGAGATCAATTTATTAACTGCTCAATGTGAATTAACCATTTGTAGTGACAGACATTGTGAGAATGTGTCACTGAGGACATTATCTGACTAATGAAATGAACTGACTAAGCATTTGAATAATGATTTTTTATAGGGCTATATAAAGATGGATTTGACACTACTGCTGTTGCTTAATGACGGAAGACGCTGCAATTACTCAGCTAAATCTGCGTCACCTCCCACATTCCAAATCCTAATTTAAACCTGAGATTTAAAACCAAATTATGGCACAATTAAAAATAATCCCGATGATTCACTTGAAAGAACCGAAGTAACTATTTCCAAATAACACCTGGTACGGTCCGTACGAACAGAATTTTTGCTTTATTACATCTCTTTTATGGTGACAGTTTGAGTGGACTTGCAAGGCTTCATGTCAGTAAGAATGAACCCCATTTTAATGAAGCGAAGGGGAAGAAAAAGGCTGTGTTGCGTGGTTATCTATGTTTTATTAAAGCAGCACAAGATGGCAAGAATGCAAATCAGAGACATATTGATGCCATTAAAAAGAAACTTGCACTACAATCATGCATCCATTCGGAATTTGCATATTCAATGTAATCAGCGATCGCCTAAGTGTTACCCCACCTGTTGCAGTAATGCAGTGTTGTGGTGTACAGTAATCCAACGTAAATTTCTTCTCGTGGTGATGAGTTATACTTCTTCTGCTTTGATTTACCTCTCCTTGAGATTCCAGCACTGCACAATGCAACGTGGGCTCCTCACAAATAGAGAGGAGCTGTGCTCGTAATCTAGCTTAAGGAGGTGCTAACTTCACCGCCTTGTGGAGTTCTGTGCGACAGAGAGAGAAGGACTCGGAGTGAAGGAGCTAGTGGCAAGCTCATCGATCAAAGACTGGGAAATGTCAGGCGGCAAGTACAAGGCAAGAGTTTTCTTTTCTTATGCAGCCCTCACATCTGCTAAAGCTAAACCTCACAGGAAGTTCCTATGGGGAAGAATTATAAGCAAAATTCTACATTTTACTTAAAAACAACCATGTTTTGGTCATGCATTGATAAAAGCAGCTCATTCCCTGGTTAACACTTTTGCAAGCCAAGTATATATAGTGATGCAACAATAGGGAATTGAACAGCTCACCAGGTTATACAGCTGTGACAACTGAGCTACAAAGCTGTTTTTTATACCTTGAAAACAAAGATTCAAATTTCAGCTTCATATGGACGAGCTGTGAGAACAGAGAAAATTGCATTACATCACCTAAACTGTGTTTCAAGTATCTAAAGAAAAAATTACCCTTTTCCTGTAAATTACTGTATCTACAGTGCTTTATTCCCCAAACGACTGACACTGTTTACTTAAAGACACCTGAAATGTTCCACAATCTAGCAGATAATTGCACGGTGAATCCAAATGGCAAACTAATTACACTCCCCTCCCCACCATCTGAAAAAAAAAAAAAGTACTGTACGGAGTGATGAAGGGCCACGGCAGGACTCCACTTGTACTGCACAGGAGGACAATATTCCACCCTTCATTTTCAATATAAACAAGAGGCTTGGACTGGCTACAGAGAAGAGGATAAAGGAGAGGTATTGCTGGCAACAGGCAGATAAGGAAGTTATAAAAGCAGTCAGAAACAGTGACAAAATACACAGGACAAAGAGAATGAGAGAGCTAGAAAAAAAAAAAGAAAAGAAAAAGAAGCTAGTCTTCCGTTCAAGTCATTACCTTGCTCCTGGAGGCAGTACAATAAGGATGATGGTTATTTTTTACGGAATTTTTCATCTGTTTATACCGAGCAAGGTGGAAAAACTGCACTCTAATTACAAATTTTACAAACTACAATAGCACACCTACAGGAAGGCGTCTTCTGCCTCATGATTATTGATGATGTACACTTTGTAAGCACTTTGCTATTTATGGCATTCACCACATGAGATATATTAATTCGGGAGTTTTGAGGAAATCCAGGAGATTAGCGCACAATGGTAGGGCAGTGGGTTTTGTTTTGTTTTTGTTTTTTTTAACTTAGATAATTTAGCCTGCACCATAAGTAGTTCAGCTGCTCTGTTTAATACTTTGATCCCCACTAAATATGCAGTTCCTGATCTGGTTGAGCTGATATCTTAATTTCACAAGCACTAGCAGCAAGACAAATATCTACAGTGTAAAAAAAAAATAAAAAAATCCAAATCCAGTTGTGCTAATGATGTTGTTAAGCACTTCCGTTCACAAATCCACTGAAACCCACCAATAAAAAATAAGCACATGGGAAAAAATGTTTAGTAGGTTTAAGAGATAGTGCCGGTATTTTAAAGTAGGGTTCTGTAAAAAGGTTTACGAACAATCCGTATCTTACTTGCTGTAGATAGCTCTTTGAGCAGGGCCAGGACCAAGGTGGACTGCTGCCACTTCAAAACAACTCTAATTTCAAAACTTTCATATCAGTTTGTGCACATTACCTGGTTATTCTTGGAGAAATTTTATGATATTCCTGCTAAAAGAGCCCCCAGGATGCATCAATAGTGCCACAGCTAGCTCCCACTGCTGCTATTTGCACTCATAAATAAGCAGAGGATTATATCCAGTAGTAAATGAGCACGTAATACAAAATTGATAGCAATGTAAAGATTTATTAACTACAGGTTGCATGAACCACTATGAAGGTTTTGAAATTGGAGTGTCTTTAGGTGGTAGCAATCCACATTGGTCTTGGCCCCGCTTGCACTAGCTGTTAGCTCAAGTCAAAATTAAACTGATTCTCTGAAGTGAAGTTGTCAAAAGAGATGTCTAGAACATGTAAGGTAGTAAATGTTCATTATGTTTGCACAGTTTCAAAAGATCTGAACTATCTACTACTGTCAGTACTGATTTTGTTAAACATCTGACACATTTGGTACACATTAGCAAAAGAACTTCAGGTTTTTTTTTTTGAATACTTCAATTTTTCTCAGTTTTTTTTTCTCCATACTAATGCATTCCTTTTCTTTGACTCTTCTGCAGTTCAGCAGCAGCTCCAGCCACGTCTGCACAGCCAAAACCATTCTGTTAAACCGTGGATGAATAAATAAGTGTGTATTATAGAGTAATAGTGCTTCAGATTACAGGCTTTTTTATGTGTCCGTTGCCGTGCTTTATTGCTTTTATTTGCTAATGTGTTAGCCTGTGGCTAATAAGGCTTCATAAAAAGCGAGATGAGCCAAGCTTGTAAGGTGCAGCTGAAACCACTCCAGACTGAGCGCACATAATTTCTGTCTTGTGGGTGCCATATTGTAATCAAACGACGTTAGGTCTAACAAAGATATCCAGGAAATAAGGGGAGAGTAATGAAGGCCGTACTCAATGATAGCACATTTGCAGCTGTAATTTCAATGGCAATGATATTCTATTTGAATCTCAACAAGCCTTAATTTTATAAAGCATAACCCCTCTGAGCTGAATGGTGTCAGCTGCGCGTGCTGTCAGTTTAAATGTGGCCCTCTTGAGACAGGAATGCGGCCAGTGACATTTAATTGGAGAACAGAAAAAGTTATGGCGGCAACAGGGAGACAAAAGAGAGGGGGGGATTTCTCTGACGCCTTCACGTTCGTCAAACAGATAAATAAAAGGCGATAAATATGAATTAGAGAAGCCATTTTGTCTGCGGACCTCCTATCTTTCGAGTCCCGGTGACTTTGAAAAATATGTCTCTAAATTTAGCATCAGATTTATCAAGCTGAGGCAATCCAGGAAAAAGAGGGACTTGGGAATAGAGAGTGCAAAAGAGAGAGACAAGGTTGAACGGTATCTAAAAGACAGGTGCAGCCGCAAAAAAGACTGGGGGTAGCGGGAGGGGGCATTGTCTGTGAGATCCTGTCCATCACTTGCCACTTTCAGAATGAAAATACATTTTCACTAATATCCACCCCCATCTTGCCAACACACACACACACACACACAACATGTACAAAGCAGGAAGACGTATGAGGAGAAAGAGATGTGAATTTCAATTAAGCAGGTAAGGAAATTAAATAGTGTTACAGTTATGAAGTCAACCAAGCAGATAAAGACTCGAATGCTAGAAAAAGGCTGGATATATATGAGACAAAAACTCCATCTCTCTCTCTCTCACACACACACACACACACACAAACATAAATATTTGCCTCCACCAGCAGAAAGCCAGAATGAAGGTCAAAAGAGACTTTTAATTATATGTATTTTCACTTCCTGTCTAATAACTGTCCAACCTGTGGAGCAAAAAAGGGCCCTCATTAAATGGCAATATTATAATATATTATTATTACCAATGATGTTAATGAATTCTTTTCCGCTGCTTATTTTTAATGCATTCATAGGTGTTTGCTATTGTATTTTTTTTTTCTTTTTTATCATCAGCTGAGGTTCTGTCAACGTTATGCAAATGAATTACTTCACGGCTTGCAGCTTTTCAAATCTCTGCATTCCCATGAACAACATTTAAAACTAGCCTTCTCAGTTTTTAAATTATTCAGAATTCATTCACAACATAACTTATTTTTTATTTAGGTGATTTAGTCCTAGAAGTACACTCGACTGTTTTTCAGCTGACTGTTAAGGTCATAAAAAGAGAGCATTTTTGTTGTTCGATTCAAAAATGAGAGGCCAGCTTTTTTAGGTTTCCTGACTGCGTGCTACCATTCAAATGCAAACCACAGATCGACTTCTAGCAGGAGAGGATTTCATCTAATACAAAGTGTTTAACTGCACTAGTTAGTCTCCTTTGTCTGCTCCTCATTGTCATCTTTCATTTGCAATGAATAGAATCTTGTCATTCTCCGATCTTTAATAGCAGGAGTAAATTCGTCTCTCTTCGACTAAAACGATTGCACTGAAATTGTCCTTGTTGGGATGAAAGATTTTCATATGATGCAAATGCTTTAAAGCACAAAGCACCCCGCACAGCAGCGCTCCAAATACCCCACTGCCAGGTCTGACAGCGAGTCTCTGTTGCAAGTAAAGAGCTTTGCCACATTGTTTCGGCTTTAA
Organism: Kryptolebias marmoratus; assembly: GCF_001649575.2. Lineage (NCBI taxonomy): Eukaryota > Metazoa > Chordata > Actinopteri > Cyprinodontiformes > Rivulidae > Kryptolebias > Kryptolebias marmoratus. The sequence continues at coordinate 16,614,341 of NC_051442.1, forward strand.
ATCACAAAATGTTGCAGTCGTGGCTGAAGTTTGATGTTTCAAAGGTTAAAGAATTCTTTGGCTCGCAACGGCTGCACGTGGGGCGTGTTGGCAAACAAATTCAATATCCTCTCGGTGGATGACGTCCAAATGAATACTAAACACCTTGTCGATTGAGAGTCGTCTGTGTTTATTCATTTACCAATATCCACATCTGCTCAGTATTACATGGGAGATTAACTAGTTCTGTTTGAAGGATTTATCCAAGTGGAGAGTCATCATACACCTGTATTCCCTAATGACGTATGTAAGGACTCCATCTCTTAGTCAATTAGTCAACTAAGTGGTTGTTACAGACTGCTTCCTCTGAGCGCCTTTCATTGACTTGTTTTCTGCTTTTATTTAAGTTGCAGAGCGCACGGGACACTCCTTATGAATAATCTTTGAATATGTGTAATAAAATAAGCAATGTTACAGACTAACTCTCCAAATGTCACAGGACTTCATATAGTGCCTATATGGATTAATACGCTGTAAATGGTGGTATTCATTTAACAAAAGTTAATGAGGAAAGAGGGGGAAAATAATTTGGAGCAATATAAATGCAAAGAGAACAGAAGGTCAAAGTTGGCCTAATTAAAAATGCAATAAAATCTGCTCGTGCTATAAAATTGCTGCATGTAGCTATCAATTAGAAATCACAAAATGGTCTTAGGCAGTCCCCAGCAAGGAAATGAATCTGTCAACACTCTTCATTATTGTATGATAACACGGGAGAAAATCAAGTCACAGAATAACTGTTACAAGCTGGACATGACCTGCCTGTGCATTATTTCTGATTATTTCACACTCTCGGCTAGCAGCAAAAAAAAAAACAAACAGAAAAAAAAAACCTTGTTGTCTTTTTCTATTTTTCTATTTTTGTGGGCATGTTTGTGCATTTTTTCCCAGCGGAGTGTCACAGGGGATCTTCTTTTACCAGTAACAGCACAGACGATGGTCCAAATCCATGGCACCGCTGTGCCACATGTAGAGCGTGTAGGTGAGGGAAACACATTTTTTTATTGGTTATTTTGCGAGCGAGGATGTCAGCGCAGCTGTGGCACACCTGCAGCGCAGTGGCAAAAGAAGCTGGATTAGAAGGAATAAATTACCGGTTGATGTGGTAGGAGCCCGGCGTCAATCACAGTCAATCAAATTAGGTTCTCCCGTCTCGTTTAAAAGCAACAAGCACAGGCAGTTTCAGAGCAAATGTAGGTCCAAACTGGTTGCCCTATAAAAACCTCCAGCACAGGAGAAAAGAGGTGATATGGAGCTATAGAGCTGCAAGTGGCAAATACGAGGAAATGGAAAAGGTGCTGCCAAGATATACAAATTTAATGTGGAATTAATTTGACCTAAATCCGACAACTGGCACAATAAATCAAATCGGCTACCTTGGAATATGTTCTGAGTATGAATAATGTGCAGTAATTACCTCAGTTGTGCAAAGACTTCAATTAATTAAAGAGCATTTAAGTCCTACCAAAAACAATATTTAACATTTGCTTTAATGAAAAAGTAGTGGCCAGTCTTTGTGATGATTAGAGTGGGTGGTACTGTCAGAGTAAATGAAAGGTCAGTAACTCAAAAGGACTCAGAACTATGTCAATGAGTGATTTATGAGTAGAGGTGAGGGATTATTGTGCTATTGTTTGGTCTTCTGTGAAGATAATTAGCATTGTCGCAACTGCTGTGAAAACAGCGTCGGGCGAAGGGAACGCTACTATTGTTGGTGGAAATGTGTAATCACCTGTTGTCTATCTTATGCGCCTGACGTGCTCCCCAACACAAAGTATATCCATGATGTTTTGTCTTTAAACGTAAAACAAGCTTGAAAAGGAAAACTTTTATTACGTTTCAAAATGTATTCCTTTTTGTTAGCAGCTAAAGCACTCAAACACCCCCCCCCATTTCAAAGCAGGCACTTAGAAACACCGTAAAGCTGAACCCTGAAAGGCATTATTTTTGACTGTGAAAATCAAAATTCAAAAGCTGCTCATCCATACATCTATAAGTAAAGGTAAAAATGGCTTGGCTGTTAAAGCATACCATGCTTGGATCATTTTTTTCGTTGTCGCGTGATCACCATGCTCCGAGTCAGTGCGTGCTCGGTACACAAAGATGCAGGATGCTTACCCACATGCACATACTTTATTTATTCAGTTGTTCCTTTTCATGTTTTTTTTTCTCTACTCATTGTTTGATATTGTTTATTTCACACCTACATGCCTGTATCTTTTGCCTGCTGATGCCAGATTGTGTTTGCGTCTGAATTCCTTTATTTTATTTTGTTTTTTTGTTTTTTTGTTTTTGCCGAGCTGAATTAACTGCAAAATCTAATCTCCAGGACAGCCACATAAACAGACAAATACAAATTATGGAGAGCCCACAACACAAATTTATCCAGATGATAAAATATGATGTGGCTGACAGTGCCTCCAATGAAAAATTATTGGCATGAGCCAACATGTCAGCAGTATAATGGTGAATGATGTGCAGAAGAGAAAGGTCACAGCTGAGGACTGAGGCATTATGTAGGGGAACAGCTAAGCTCTTTAGCACCCTGACTTAGATGCAGTAATTCAGAATTGCAGACTTGGTGTCTAACACATGCGTACCGTATATATTCTTTGGTAGCACAATGTGACCTATAGAAGCAGATGTTATTGAATCAAAACAAGCATATTACTTATTACTGATATGGAAACCGGTTCATTATTGGTGAAGTGAATGACAAACCAGGAAACAAAGCAGGTGAGGGTCTTCGCCATAAATGTGCCGCTGCTTGCCTGACAGCATCTGCTGCTGCATATTCTTCCTGCTTTTCTTTGTTATAAATCAAGCTTGAGAATCTATCTGATTCTTCCGCCAACTAACAATACCGCGCAGATTTTCTGCCACCGAGGCCATGTAGGAGCTATTAACTGGTGCCTTGGCAAAGAACAAGCATAACAGTAGCTTTTTAATGAGTCCCACATCAAGGGGAAATAACTAAAATGCAGCATATGAATGGGAACGGGTTGATCACTGTGTGATTTCTGTCTCTTTTGCATGCTGCATTAAAACGACGAGACAATTTTCTATGCTATTTTTGTATTTAGTTAACATTGTTGAAAATGAAATGAAACAATAAATCAATAAATAAATCACCCGAAATATGGTAATCAATCAATAAAATTCAACGTTCTGCGCTGGATCATCTTTAATATTATTATTATGGAGCGACAACAGATACATCAAGGTCATCTTGTAAAGATATTTTGTGGTGTAAGATGAAAAAAAAAGACATCACACAGCTAACAAGAGTGGCATGTGGTAAGGCTTACGGCCATACCATCCTGTGTCTACCCACTCTCTTCAGATCTCAGAAGCAAAGAAGGGTTGGGCTTTGTTAGTACTTTGCTGAGAGACCACCTGGGAGCAGAAGGTGCTGTAAGCTTTGGGAGGCACAGCTTTCAGTTATCAGACCCCTCTCTTACGACACCAACTTCCAGTTTGTGTCCATGCAGCTGGAGCCCTGTCTACTTCTAAGACGAGGCTTTAAAGTTTCCTTTTTGATCAATTCTATAGTTAAGGTTGGCTTGAGTTATCCTGAGCTATCCCTTTAGTTATGCTGCTATATACATACTGACCACATTTCCTCACAATGCTGATTTACTTTCTTTACTGTCCATGTTTGCGATTGCCATTAACTTTGAGTTTTGTTTCTCTTTCTGTAAAAGCTACCCCTGACCCAATACTTCTGTGTCTGTTTGAGTCTTTTTCATATCCTGTCAAATCCCAGCCAGTCAAGGCAGAAGCTGCCCATCCTGATCCTGTTCGGCTGAAGGTTTATTCTTGTTAAAAGGGAGTTGTTCCTCTCCACATTCAAGTGAACATTGGCTGACTATGACTCTAGGTTTTAAAAAGGGTACAAGCACTTTTTTTTTTTTTTACAAACGCCAGATGGAAAAAAAAAAAATGCCCCGCAACTTTTTTAGAATCCTGAACATAGATGATCCAGATAAGATGTAAGGGCAACAAAAAGCTTTTTGACCATCACTGTTAATCACGCTGCCAGCGGTGGCACAACTAACAACCTGACAGACTTGTCCATCTGAACGAATATCATTTTTAATCTGAAGGTCTGAAGGCACCTGGGGGGAAAAAAAAGAAATAGAACAGCACATAAAAGCCACAGATATGAACTGTCACACAACGTCAAAGTGAAAAAGAGCAATCTGGCAGGCGGGATTCCAATGTCTTACTCTGCAATGACAACTGGATCCAGTCATGGCAGAACACTTGAGTGAGGTGGTCAGGCAATCTTCCAATCAGACAGACACATCCAACAAAATAATGATTACACTTTAGGCTTTACTTTTACACTTACAAATAAACTTGAGTGGTGCTGTATTGACTGAACGTTTAAAGGCTCTTAGGGTTGAGTGAGTAAAAGAGCCCCAACAAAAAAACAAGTCCATTTAAAACATATCATACTTTTAATGGTTTGTAACTTTTTCACCAACCTTGCAGCTTTGAAATAACAAATTTGTACATGATTTCTAGGTTTACATATTGTGTTTGTGTCTTATTTTGATGGCAATTTAATGCAATATAGCAGTCATAAAACTAATGTGAATTCTGATTTGGTGTCATAGCTGAAGAAATGGTGGATGCAGCTGGATGGTGTTGACAATCTGAACATGTCCTACATTCTGTTCTCACAGTCTCTGAAACCATAAAACCCCCAAGTAAAGATACCCCAAGAATCAACAGGAAGTCAACACTGAACAGCAGTAGGGCGGCTTTGCAGAACTGAACTCATCATCCTAATCGAGCAAACATCCCTTTTTAATTATTTCCTGTGCTCCATTCAAACACAATCTTAAAAAAGGTCACTGTTAAAAAATTAGAAATGCATTCCTCATTAGCCTCTCTAGCTGCCAAAGCAACTCCCTGAAGTGATGACTTTCAAAGTTAAGTGCTCTTCGGCTTCACTGACAATCTTTGTTTTTCACATTGGATTGGTAGAGGCTTGAAAAGATTGGGGGG
>NC_051442.1:16619416-16666721 GCF_001649575.2 Kryptolebias marmoratus
GGGGGGGGGGGGGGGAATCAGACTGGGGAATCCACCTATCACATTATTGAAGCGGCTAATACAGAAGAGTGCTACAGCTGAAGAGGGCCCAAGGTCAGTGTCACTGCTAGTTTGTGATGACCAAAACCCACTTAGTCCCTGACACTGCTGTGATGAGAGACCACTAAAAAAGCCAAATACTAATAACCTTTTCTCAAACATCTCACAACAGCAGTAAAATACAAATTACATCTTTCTAGGATTTAGAGGAATGCCAATGAACTGCCTTGACTAAATACCAAAACCAAAAAAAAAAAACATTTTTAAATGTTTTAAAGCTATAATTATCCACAGTAAAATTCTAGGATGTGCAAATTGATCTCACACATTTGATTTTTTTTATTAAATAAAAAGAAGAATCTAATGAAAAAAGAAAATAATTTATAGAAGAAGGCAAAAAGTATTACAGAGAAGATGATAGACTCCATCACTCTGACTGGCCAGCGCCTTGCTATGGTTAAAATATGGGTTATAGTAAACTTTTGCAGCTTTTTGATCCCAGATACTGAACATCAATCATCATTATTCAATCAAAGCATTTCATACAAGAGATCATGTAAAGACACAAGTAGCAAAGCCTTGTCATTACAATATTGCAATATTTAAAAAAAACATGCATAGGCTACAATACACGTGTACTTTAGTTGGCTTTGCACAAGGGACACCTTTCCAAATGTACAATTTGAAATACGAAGACAATATTCTGCAACCAGTTGCCAACATAAAACATTTGTTTATCAAAGCATTTTCAGTGCTAGTTTGTAGCCAGCAACTTACTTAAAACTAGGTTTTTTTTTTGTTTTGTTTTGTTTTATTTTGACTGCCAAAGCATCGTCTCTAGCCCTGAAAACTGCACTACAGCAACTACAGAGTTGGTGCGTCAACTTTTTTTCTCAGCCCAAGCAAAGAACGGCTTACTTCACAGACTCAAAGAAGAGTCATGGACCCTAACCAGAGCAATTCAAGTGCCATGGCTGCCAAGTTTAAAAATATAGAGCCAGCGTTACTGTATTCAAAAGAGAACAATCAAAAAGCTGGGTTTTTAACATTGATGTGAAATGGAAGCACAAGTGGGAAAACATGAGCTCACTGTCACGCTTCTCTTTCAGGCTCGCCTGTAAACGCTGGCCAATGAAATGCATTCACATTCACTCATTCTTCCACCATTTTCAACAAAATGTTACAACAGTGTTTGCCAGTTTTCTCATTAGGACTGTCAGTCGTTACTAGCTGGTATTGAAAGATCCTGCTTGAAACAACTTGTACTAATCCAGTTGGCAGGGCACTCCATGAAAGAGAAGTTCATCGGTTAGTGGCCAGAACAGCTGTTAAGTATTTGCAAAAAATGTTCACAAACACTGAGTGGTGTTTAAACCTGCATCTTTAAGCTTGACTGATGCTATAAAGACATCAGAATGCAGGTTAAACCAGACACAGTCATCTGATCTTCAGTGTGGTCCACTACAAAAACTTTAAACAAACTTGAGAGTGGTGCAAACAACCTAATGGAGGAGACACTTAAAATACTGTGGTGGCTAACCAGCTGTGAAACATCAAACCAGTTCTTAGTTTGCTTTTTTTCGCCCAAAACGTCAAACTGACCAACACAACAGACCCAAAGCGACACCGAAACCACACCCCCTTTCACACAACATTTTCAGGATGGTTATGAGGCGCCTCCTTCCTGTGTTATGTATCGTATGAAGTGACCGAGGTGGAATGGAGGGTGGAAATCGATCCACAGCTGATATGCCCATGAGCCCGAAACAGAGGTAGTCACAGAGCCAAGTTGGCGGGTAAGTGTGAAGTAAGGGACAGCATGTGCAGTCCTTTGCTCTAAACGACAACGCTGATGTCACTCATCTGATTCTGCTGCGCAAGCTTTATATGTCTAAGCAGACAGTGACACACACTGAGCCCCCTCTGTTTGGCATGTGTGAATTACCAAGAAGGACCAGGACTGGCTTCACAAGAACGACCGTTAAGTCACAAGGAATGTGCGAAAAGAGCTCATAAAATAGATTTGATTGGGCGGGGGGAGTGGAAACAGTATCACTGATTTTAATAAGCTTTGTGTCATTTTAAAGTGTAGTTTGGGAAAATGCAAATATTGCCGCTCAGTCTTAAAGGATCAATATCATGGACATACTGTAAACAGTAAGGTTTTCTCTGCGAAGGTGGGAAAGCGGTGACATGGCGGCTGTTTTCCAAGACATGAAAACTTTCACCCAGGAGACAAAATGCAGGTATGATTTTGTTTTTGAACTGAAAAAGGAAATCTGTACCTGTCAGCTGCCATTGCATGTTAGTGCTGAATCACTACGAATGTCGGTTTTGATTCTTCTGTAAAGCTCATAACTGAAGTCAAACAAGAGTGGAATAACTCAGCTATGATGCATTTAATTAACTCTGCATTTAAGTACATATTAAACTTTTGTATGCACCGTTTTGTTTGCTTAGTACATGTGTGTACATGCAGAGAGCCTTTGATAAGAAGTCTTGAGAGGCATGGTGGAGGACCATGCCCTCCTCTCCTGTGCTCTCCTCTCTATCCTGGCTAGCAGGCTGTCCTCATTACTGTCAGTCAGCATCAGGTTTAGCAGTGCCAGGCTCCTGCACAGCCCTCTGTCCTTTCTGGCCTGCCAGCACTAGCCTGCCTGACTGCTGCCATTGGTAAGCATTGTAAGAGCCCCTCAATCCCCCAGAAAACCTAATTACTCTCCACCCGCAACCAAGGAGACCAGAGCAGAAAAGAGAGAGGCAGAGGAATCACACACACATACCCTCCATTTATAAGCGCTGTGGCAATTATTCAAACAAAAGAAATGTGTGTTCATATTATATCTGCGGCAAAAAAAAAATAATTACACTAGCATTCACTTTTATAAATCATTTATCTTTCCATTGAAGCATAAATATTGGCTGAGAGCATGAGAAAAGAACACAAGATACATTTAGGAAGTGTGAAATTTAAAAAAAAAAAAGAAGAAAAACATGCATGAATCAAACTGAGCATCACTTTGACTACCCGTTAACTGGGTCACTCAGTTGGTGATTGTGTCTGACCACCAAACAAACAGTCATTCATATGTCTCTGCTCTGGCCCCATTTTCATCTGGAGCAGTTCCACCGAGGCCGCCGAAAGCAAAGGAGCTGACGGGTCAGGGATTTAAACCCATCTCCGGCTCCGACACAGCAGCCATTTCCACATAGGGAGAAAAACTCCTCGTGTCATGCTCTGTCGAAGGGTGGGTTTGTTTATGTTGGCTGCACAACTTTTTATTTTTTATTTTTACTTTTTTTTAATTCCCCTTTTCCGAGGGGGTACGGTTGAGAGGAGTGACAGTGAAGAATTCCCATCAACTTGCTTGTCACTTTTCTGACATCTCTGTCAAAGTTTTCTTTGGTTACAATCAGACTGTCTCTTGGTCTCTCGCACTGTCTCGGCGCGGTGTCGGTGCATTTAGTGTCAATTGTAAAATCCATTTTTAAAAGCGCATTCATAGAGAAATACAGAAAATATTTCTTTAGCTGGACATCTTGGTTGCTCACCAAAATAAGACACATGCCTTGAAATGCAGTGTCAGGTTTGGATAATAGTCTGCACAACATAACATTCCCCCTCTTTCTTTCACTCTGTGAGCCATCTGCACACCAGAAATGCTTTGAAAAATGGAATGTTTAATAAAGAAAGAATCCTCTATCATAGTGGAAATATCAGGGAGGGCTTATTGTCATGAACTGTGATGCTCATCAAAGATAACGACGCAGCATTCTGATGCATTCCATTATAGACTTTTGTCCTTGAATATTCTTTCATACTCGTGCAGCTGTGCAGATCAGAGTTGGAACGGGAAGCTGGTGCTTTTAATAAACTCACAGGGACATTCAAAGGGGCTGGCAGCTACAGAGGTTTCATTTTCCCAGCAGTGAGCTGTGTCATTTAAAATAAGGATCATTTTGAGAAGGGGAATATCATAAAGCTAAATCTAGATCAAATAACTGAGCAAGGTGTAAGACTGGATTTACAAGGCCTTCTAATCCTGAAAGACTAAGAACAAAGTGCAGAGAGGGTAAAAAAAAAGAGGAAAAGGGGAAGATCAACGAGAGACACCAAGAGACAACTGAAAGAAGACAACACTTGTTTATAATGTGTATATAAAACATCTTCTGTCTCCAAGTAGGTTTATATTATGCGTACATAATGTCAAATGTGGGTTTGTCACACAATAAAAAGGCAATGGGGATGTAACTTTTTTTTTTTAAAGCCTGAACCTAAGATATCTAGAGACTCGGTGTACCTGGGATTTTTTTTTTCCTGCAGCCAAGTGCACACAGTCCTTGAGAGAAATGTGTGGTATGCAGACAAGTGGTGGAAGAGGTGGGTAGTGATCAATTTGCCATTCACAGAATGAGAGACAGAAGAGAGGAAAAAAAGAGGCAAAGGGAAAACGAGAATATGACATGGGAAGATGTGGGAGAGACAAAGCAGGAGGCGAGAAGAAAGAAAGGAGCTGCAGCTGCAGGAGACAGAGCAACACTAGGACATGCAATGGGAAGCTAGTGTCACAGCTGTGACAGGCGTACGAAATATTTGGGACAGCGCTTTGATGGTTTTTCTGGCTGATTGTCCAGAATTGCCTCACTGATGTACTAACACAGTTACTTCCTGCAGCTGAGTATGAGAAGTGTCATCGCAAACAAAATAAACAGATTCCTGGAAGTGTTGTCACAGCTGCTTCTATGCCGTAAACATCGCTTTACAGACCAACGGAGTCCTCTTTCTGCATCCCAAAGTCCGCGCAGTGGCTCATCGGGCCGACTCTTTACAAGGCAAATCCCTTTTCAAGGTGAAAGGAAAGGGTTACGCCCAACGCTCTGTAAATCGAAGCTGCTCCCTCCTTTCATTTCCATAACAAGCCATCAGAACGCATCTCCCACTGAAGTGGCCACAGTCCCACTGGCAATTAAAATCATGCTGGGACATGTTATGCTTCTGTGTGACTCCACTGTGAGAAACAAAAGCAGTGGCGGCAGCGGCAGCAGAGGTAATGACGCCGACAGTTGAGTGGTAAATCTCGAGCAATGTCGGCAGAAACCATCTTTGATTTCTCACAAAACTGCGAGCGGGCCTCGTTTACGTGTTTCAGTTCGCGTCCTAGTGGGGAAATATCAAACGAGGCGACACCAAGAAGCTGCATTATATCATCTGTCTTCTTTGGCACTTTTTGTACACAGACACAAAACTAAAAAGGTGGGTGGTTGTTCTGTATGTGTGTGTGTGTGTGTGTGCGTGCATGTGTGTGAGAGAGAGAGATTTTAATGGAAGTGCCAGTTTTACAACAGGCCAGAAATTAAGTTGTGAAAAATAAGATTTCTGAAAACACACCTGTAGGGCAGTCAGACGTCATCAGATCCTACAGAAGCCTTTGAATCTCTCCAGAATACTAACACGACACTTGCTGCGCTTTAAAGGGAAATTAGCTCCGTCTTACATCACATGGAAAATCTAAAACATTTAATAATGATAGAGCCTTTTGTTTAGTCTCAAGCATCAAGTCGGATAATTGGATGATACACATCGGGATCAGTCAGATTCATCTTAAAAAGTGACTGATCAATCACACCTTACAATTACTTCACAGCTATTAATCCAAGCAGCGTGTTGCATCTCATAAGAAAGTGAACCCTCTGTTTTTACACTTGCCAGGCACTTATCACATCTGCTAAGCAATTTCCAGGTGTGAACTTGGGATAGAACTTTGAACAATTCTATGGAAAGCAAAAAAAAAAAAATAATGTGCTGTTGAATAATTTTGTTTACCCCATCCGCGTTTGCTTCCATTTTTCAACATTAATCTTTGATAAAAATGTAACAATGCATTTGCTGCGGGGACTGGCATCCAATAAACACAGAGAACGCTTGGTGTGAAACTAAATGCTAAAATCTTGAAACCTTTACAGAGAAATCCTGGCATTCTAAAGCGACTTCCAGCTGCCGATCTCACAAAGCCCTGGCTATCCCCAGACAGGTTAGGAGGAGACGAGGCATAAATGAATGTGCATAAAGCACTTTGCATCACATCATGATTGTTTAATCCTTTCATTCTCACCTGTCAATCATCCTCAGATGCAAACTAATCCCTGAATATTTGTGGGCCAGCCCATATTGATACCTTTGACATGACTTGTAAGGCACAACCTCTATTTATAACACAAAATGTTCCTTTTAAGTCTTAAGATAAGCTGTAGTCGGAGGACATTATTCATTTGTAATGTGCGTGACGGTCTGCATTTCCTTAGCCTGTTTTCTTTGATTGACGGGAGCTGTGGTTATCTCCCCTTTGTGCCCTTTACCAATATTATGGCGCAGATGGTCACAAAAACACAAGATTTCTTGAATCATACATATACATGATCCTCAAAGGCAGGTTGAAAATATTAAGAAAAGGATGCTTTTTTTGACTTGTGTTGCAAAGAAATGTTCTGTATCCCATATAAAGAGTAAATATATTCACTCTTTACACATCAACCTACTATATTACTGTGGTGTTTCACTTTTCTTTAGACTTTTGAAGACATAAAAAATGATTTTGTCATTAATGTTACATCAGATGTAAATTAACTCGGAGGGTGTGCACATTTTATTATAACCTAACAACAGCTATCCAACATTTTTTGCCTCTTTATGACTCTCGGCGGTAGATCCATTCATGTCTGCTGCTACTGGTTGTTTTTCATTTTTCTGTGATCCTGTCATCCAAGAGCAAACACCCATACTTGTTTGCAGTGAAATGTCCTCCTTGTTCACCTTCACCTCCTGCCTGTTTTTAGCATTATGCTACGTGATGTTCATACTGTATAGTTTTACCATATTGCAGCAGTGAGCGGTGAGAGGTCACTGGCAGGGTTACGAGCGGAGCCATTGTTGCTCGTGAGAAAAATTAACGCTGGTTGGCCTCGTCACAGTTTGCTCCGTGAAGCCCGTGCCACCGAGGCACCTGCCAAGCCGTGCTTCTTTAAACAAAAAGGCGACCTATTCAACGACTGCATAAGCAGCCAAGCAGGCAGACAACTGAAGCAAAAAATAGGACAAAAGAAAAGCACCAGCTAAAGAGAGAGGACTTTAGAAAGAGGAACATCAGAATGGGACTTCTTTTAAAAGTCCTAAATTAACTGAATAAAGTACAAACCCCTGAAATGTTAATCTATCTGATTTAAACCCATTGATTTGAGAACCTCTGTAATCCACATTCATTCTGACAAACTTGACCTACAGTCTGTTTTCACATCATTGGTGGAAGGCTCACACAGTGTTGTTTTGGTGTCATTATTTTGCTCGGTTATGAAAAAATATGTTTAAAACTAATAATAAAAAAAAAAACTTAAAAATTGAATTTTCTTCTCGGCTCTTCTAAAAAGGCGGGATAAAACAGCTGAAAAAAGATAAGCAATAACCAGAAAAGCAAGCTGACTCACTCGTTCACTTAATAACTTGAGGCATCATCAAACATCCGAGTTGTTATATTCCACCTTCAACTTTTATGAGCACTGCTCAGAAGAGAAGGAATTAAGGTGATCGACTTGCCATGTAAGAAAAAGTGGAAAAACACTGGTAGTTTCTCAACCATACGCCGATATCCTTAAGTCACAGAGTGCTCTGGTTTCTGAAAGCCTGTGCTGCCAATTCCTTATTTGAAACCTGAACAAGTCTTTAACAATGCCTCTCTCTGTGATCCAAGGAAAAGGAGAAAATCTATTATCGATTTCCTGGTTTAGGTGGAAAAGGCCCTGATAGCGATGCTGAATAGCGCTACAGTGCACTACGCTATATCCTGCACATTAATAGCTGGAGGGTGGTGTGAGGGGGCACGTCAACAAAGCCTTTGCCTACTCCACCACACCATCTGCACATGCTGAATATTTAATTGTCAATAGAAACGCTCAAGACCAGCAATCAAGAAAAGAAAAGATAATACACATCGTGAAGGGCTTGTGCGACAGTTCCTGCATGATTGGTATATGGCTTATTTCTTAATTCACCCATTGTTTCAGGACTAATTGTGACAATTTCTGCGTGCAGGCGACACAATAAAGATATTTCTGAATCACTCATGTCATCCAGGCTCATTCAACTCCAAATGCAACAAAAGAACTCAGACTTACAATTCAGCCAGCAAGTGTAATTCATCACTGTCAGTTGGAGGTCACCATTCATTTCTTAAAAGAAAAAAATCATTCAGGCAAATATCTGCCTAATCACTTAAAAATAAAACTTGTTTTTTTTTTATATGAATGTGTACAATCAAAGACAATGACTCCTTCTTTTCATCTTAAAATGTGTTTTTCAACCAACAGCTAACATTGTCTGCAAATACACAAATTAAAATGTGAAAGAGATGCCAAAACAGGATGCTTTTACAACAGATACTGCAATTAAACAGGCTAAGTTTCAGTTGCATCCACTGCTAACGTGCCGTTGAAAATAAACAATGCAGGTAATTTCGCAAAAGTTGCTCCTGAAGAACCACGATAACAAGGAATGAAACAAGCGCACCTGAAGCACAAAAATGACATCAATACAAAACAGTGAGGCACTACAGAATCTACTGCAAATATTCAGAAGATCTCCTCGAAGTCAAATATTTCCATCTTTAACTTCTCTGCTAAAACAACGTGGGCAAGGTGAGATCAGTAAGTCCAGGCTGAATTTTTGCATCTCTTTGTAAAACGCTGGGTGAGCTCCCAAGATAAGCTCAACTAACAAACCTGAGACATAATTGTTTTCTAAGAGCATTGTTAGTGACCAATCTATTCTTACCTTGGGCTGGGAACGACGGGGAAAGGCAACCTTAGGATCAATCTGAAAAGGAGAAGAGAATAAGGCAATTGGTGTTGATGGAAACATTGAGGAAAAACACTGAACAGGCGTCCACAAAGAGACCAAGAGTGGAAGTGTTCACAAAGCCATGATCTGAGTTGGACGTGGACAGGAATTCATTTGAACTGATTGAACCAAATCATGCTGAAACGTTATTGGACCGCGTATATTACTTAGACCACTTCAAGTACAAGGAATAGTCGATGTAACTTCTAAGTAACTAAAGGCTACCCTCGGATTGGATTAGGTAAAACATTAAGAGAACAACACTGAAAAAGGCTGGTCTGCTTAGAGGAGTTAGAATAATGAAGCCCCAAATCTGAAATAAAACAAGAGCTCGCTGCCAATCTTTACCCTGCTGAAGATCGGAGTGAACAAAAGCTGCTAGCTATCGACTTAAATATAGTAATTTTGGGGCAAGTCAAACTAAATCGGAACATTTTGGTTTTTAATAAGAAGCCCCGTGTTGAGAGAAAGAAAACCACTTTGTCTCAACATAATGGGCTAATCCCATCAATCAAACACTGGTGGTAGCGTCATGATTTGGTCTTGTTCAATCATCACTGATAGAACAATACTTTTAAAATATTCCAATAAATTATTTAAAAATGGACTAATGTCCCTATGTCAGGACATCTATAGGTGAAATGGATCTCAAACAAAGGTTGTGCAGCAAGACAACACAGCTCATTTACCAAAGAACTGTGCTAAAAAAAGACGGGATCATTTGGCCGTGTCTTGACCTTATTACCAGGACTGGTTTTTGGAAAAGGACTTGAAGTAAACATTTCATGAGAAGTAAAAAGGTAAAGGAACCCTTCACATCTTTCAAAATGGTGTTTCGTGGAATATTTAATATCCTACCTGTCATAGAAAGCTCTGTGAACAGAAAAAGAGTTTAAGCTAACGGCTTACCCAAGCAGGGCCGAGACCAAAGCGAACTTTAAACAACTCCAACTCCAACTCAAAAAAAACATCATAGCAGTTCATGCAAACGCTGATTTAGAAACCTTTACATTGCTGTCAGTTTTGCATTAATCTGATCTTCTGGTAGAAATGCTGTGATACTCCTGCTGGAAGTGCTCCAGGCTGCACCGGAAGTGCCGGGTACTTCTGCTGCTATTAGAGCTCGCAAATAATGACAGTTCTATTGAAACAACAGTGCAACGCAAAATTGATGAACATGTCAAGGTTTATAAAGTAGCAATTTGTATGAATTGCCGTAACATTTTCAGGATTCAAGTGGTTTTATTTTGGCAGCAATCCACTTTGGTCTTGGCCCCACTGAGCACTACTTGTTAGCTTTTGAATCCAGTCAGAATTAAAGTCTATTTCTCCAAACTGGGGTTGTTCACAGAGCAACAGGTAAGACATTAATTGATCAGAAGCTTTTAATGGAACCCCACTTCAAAAGATCTCAATTTTGGCTTTATGTCGTACAAAGAAGTCAGACAATCTGGTGTACATTCTTCTAATTTCTTAATAAATTAATTGTCCTTTTTTAGACTTGTGTGAAAATCTACTTATAGCTAGAATCTTAAAACCTCAGAAATAAAAAAAAATGCAAACAGAAGTTCTTACAGGCTTTAAAAAATGTTAGAACACCACAGTCCATATGCAATTTCGTGTTTTAAATATTTATATTTAACTCACCATAATGCTAAATTACTGAAGCTACGCTATCAGCAGGTAATACAGTCTTTGAAATTTGAGAGCCATGTCAAAAACTAGCACTGCATTTCGGGTCGCCTGAATTATTGCAATTACATTTTGAGTGCACATGAATGAGCCAACTAAGCTGTAATAAGAACACCGGGAGGAGACATTTTTCTTTTGCCTTTGTCCAATTTGACATAGTGTGTTTCCCTAATTTCCCACAATCTGGTAAGGGTTATGGTTAATTTTCTCAAACAACAGGTTGGGGGCAGGTTTCTGGGTAGCTTGATATCCCACACAGCCGTGCTGCAGTCAAACATTTCAACAAAACAAATGGCTAACAGCACTTAAATGTTGTAGGATATAATTCTATTAAATCCACTCTTAGCCTCATTTGTAACCTTAAAAAGCACCATGTTGTAACAGACGTTAGCGCAGGTACATTCATTCCTACAACAAAACAGCCTATTATTTAAACTCACTGTTGACCTACTACCTAACACGGCTCCTTATAAATTATCCAGATTTGCCCAGAACTAGTCCGATTTCAGGGGAGGATTGTCACACATTGAGCCTAAGTATCCAAAGAGAAATGGCCAATATCAGTGACCTCATTACTTTTTCTTGTAAATTACCAAAAACTGAAGAAGCTCACATTCGTCGCACTAAAACGTGCCCTTTATGAGATCACATTTACATCAGTGCAACGTACAGAGTGCGCCCCGAGACGAAAATGTTCACACAAAATTATCTCATGGTCAAGAAACCTTACATATTTAAATCAACCCCCCCCCACACACACACACACACACACACACACACTGGTGAGAGGAGGAAAATAGCGAGGAAGCCAGCCACGCCAGTGTTCTGCTGGCCATGGTCACGCAAGACACTTGCTTTTATTTTAGGCAGGAATCGCTGATTGAATATGACAGGAAGAAAATGAGAGTCTGAGGCCAGTGACGCCTCCAGATATTGCCAAATAACCGGGAGGATGCGTAAGATCAGCCTGTTTCTCCATCTTGTGCTTGTTATCTCATTAGCTTCATTTTCCTCATTAATTTTACTGGTATGAAGGTATGTGGTGGTGGTGTGTGTATGTGGGGGGGGACAGTTCTCATCAACCTTGCACTTACAGTGAAAGGCAGTGAACTGACTCAAACAGCAATGTCACCCTAAATTGTCCTTGCCTGAATACAAATGAATCCGAGGACGGACAACAGGCTCTTCGTTAAAGCAAGTTCTTCCGATTTTATACCGTGAAATGCGTATAATTATTGGATAAATTCTCAGCTTTTGTGAGACTTTCTCCTTTACCGCAGATGGATTTATTTAAGAAAATGATAATGTACCCTGCTGGGGAAAACAATTGGAAGAAAAGACACCATCTGCACGGATCAATTAAGCCATTGAGACTGACTGCATTTTAATTTGTTTGAAGGGAATCCATGATGTGCAATGTCACTGTCATCTTTTCTGCCAGTCTCACTTATTATCGTTATCGTTCTAAATCAGGTCAGAATGAGAAATGAATTCAATAACACCTGGGCACGGTAACCCCGCTTGTAATAAATTTCATTTAAAGATTTGTTTTAGCACTTAGCCCCAGGCATAACCAATTCAAACTCAATTATTTTGTGCACACTGAGCAAAGACAACACATTATGCTCTGAATACCAAAGTCCCATAGTTGGTAATGTGTCTTAATTTTGTAAGCTTATGTTTCATACAAAAAAAAAAAAGAACATAAAATCTTATTTTATCACACAGCATAGACTAATTGTTTTCCGTCTTGCTGAGAATTTCTTTTCACTGCGAAGATTTTTTGCTTTCTACGAAGGAACACTTAAACACAGCGGCAATTAATGTCAGTTTTCTGTCAGTTCCACGTATTAAAATGATTAAAAACAAAACAAGGGCATCCATAGAATTACATTAAAATGCTACAGCAAATTGTTTAACTAACACTCAGACCAATGCGGCTGAATTTGGGCGCTCGATGAACAGTCCTTCGAGTAGTTCTTCTAGGTAGCAAATGATGACCTCCTTTGAGAAATTAGAAAACAGGAGATGTGTAGAAGTTTCTTTCTTTACATAATAAGTTCATATGATCCTTACATAAGGTATGAGTGGCCAGTACAACATGCATCCAGTATCTGTGCTGGAAATGAGCAGGATAAGCTTACCACCAAACCTGAATTTTTTTGTTTTGTTTTTTTTGGTAGTGTCAGTTTCATCTGATACTTCCTTCCTGAATCTTTGTTCTTATGTAACCTGCTCACCATAGGGTTTAGGAACAGCCAAATGGACCTGAAGCGCATTTGTATACTTGCAAATGTTAGTGCACTCAAGCCAGAACGGAGTGTTGAGATCTTTCTTGAACTAATTTGAATCCTAAAACAACTGCCCGTGATTTATCTCACTTTTTTTTTTTTTTGTTTAAATCAAAAGGTGGGCAATCATGTCTTTTTGTCCCCCTGTTGGCAAAATATCCTATAAACCGCTGGATACATTTAATTAAATTTGCAGAAAGTAGTCACTGGACGTGCGTCTGTAACTGAGTCGACCTGATTCAAGATGGCTGCCGTAACCAACTGACTTTAAAAGCACAAACAATGTCCACAACTCAGTCAGTTCTACAGAGATAGAGCTAAGAGTTGGTGTGGTAGTAGCTGAGACTGACCCCCAAATATATATTCTGAGTGATAACAGATTGGTCAAGCTCTTTATTTAAAATTTTGCCATTAACTATTCGGAGTCAACTCTGTCTTTCTGTTAGCAAAATATCTCATGAACCAGTGAACGGATTTTAATGAAACTTTCCAAAAGTAATCATTGGATGTGCACCTGCAACTGATTACATTTTGGAGTCAACCTGATTCAAGATGGCTGCCACAGCCCATTTAACTTAGCAAACACAAAGTGGCTAATAACGACATTGAGGTCAAACATGATGTGGTCGTGGATGAGACTCATTCGGAGCATGACATCTTGTGTAAAAATGAAACCGTGTTTTCAAGGTTTCACCAAAACAACGACCCATTTCTCATCACAACCGGACCCCTTTTATTCTTTCTTTAAATGTATTTTGAGAAAACATTTTAAATTAATGTAGTTTCAAGGAAACATACAACAACCGTTTTATGTGAGTGGCAAGGGTGTGAGAACCTTTAGGGTTAGTTTGTAATTTCAAGGTGAATAACAGGCGTCTAACAATGTCTGAAAAGTGGTTTGTTGGAAATTAAGCACAAAACAAGCAAAGAAGTTCAGAGTGAAAAGAATCTGCCCCCAAAAAAGGTTGGTCATGCTTGTCAGGTGGGTAAAACTTACAAATCAGTTCTAAGAGCATCTGGACTCCACCAGGTGGACTGTACAGTAATGGAGTGGCCCACTAAGAGACGGTTCAAGGTAACCTCAGCAACTACAGGTCTCACTTCGCATTCCTCGTTCATTTATCTTCTAAAATCAGGAGAATGTGACATCAGCAGTGCTGCACGTCGGAAAGGCGCTCCCCTCCAAAAAAGGAACATTGTATTCTGCTAAAGATTGCTTGGACAGGTCACAATAAAACACCTGGAACATATTAAACGTCATGACCTAAAGACGCGTAAGTCTAGTGAAGAAAGCTGCACCCCAAATTTATTTGCAGCTTTATGGTCTTCAAATAACGGCAGTAAAAATGTTTTATTAACCCTACTCTACTGGAGTTTCTTTACCGGTAAAAAGAAAGAAAGAAAAAAAAAAAAAACATCACAAGCAGAAATCAGACTTGAAGCCAAATGAACTATTTCCTCTGACCAGAATGGGCCAAAACTGTGTAGCGCTGAAAGATACGTCCATAAAATCACACTGTAATAGAAAGAAATGACTGTAACTGAAGGTGCAGTGGGTACAAATTTAAACAATAACATCAATGTGTTTACCTATTTTTTTTTTTTCTCAATAATGAACAGCAAAATGACAATTTTAACCTCGAGCCAGACCTAATATACATACATAATAAATGCCACGCTTTCCTGTGAGAAAATATTCTATCTGGTGCATAGATTAGGGTATTATTATTACCAGCAGCTGTTATCTACAGCTGTCTATACAATGTATGAGGTCCTTTTTGCCATTGATTCAATTACTTCAGCAATCTCATGGTAGCAGAACCTGTTATGTACAATTGACTGGCAACCACTAATGTGATGTCATTTTCAAAGAGCCCTGCAATTACAGTATGTGTGCCTTTTGCAATGTGAGTGCCTCAGATAAATCTTAACTATCTAACCAGTCTACACGGTCCAGTTCCTGTGGAGCACATGAGCACGATTACTGACATGGTAATGATGTGCTGCTGCGGAGGTACCTCGTGAAGCTGTAGCCTAAAGCACAACTGGCCTTTCCAGTCCAACTCTTTTATGCGTTTGCTCAAACTCTATCCCGTTCGGTACCTCACATCAACACAGGGCTTTCTTCAAATTAAGTCGGGATACAGCTTTGTTATATGATCTCTCAAAGAGCAAAAAGTGGATTTCCTTAAGACATTATACAACCTGATATGTCAACATAATAAATGAGAACAGACCGAAAGGAATCCCCCGCCAACCTCACCATCTTTTTTATCTTCCTCTGCCTTTTACTGGAGGGTCTCCAAGGGCTGCTTTAGCATGCAACTGTGGGAGATCAGGGCAGAGAACTAGCATATATCTTAAGTTCACATCTTACAAAAGAATTTCATATATTAATGCAGCTCCTGGGTAAACTCCTTCCCTCTCTCTTAAGACATATCTGCGCTGCCGCGATGATGTGGTGTTTAAGCTAAAAGGAAAAGGCCTTATCAAAGCGTGCAGCTTCTCCCCCCGTAAACGTGCAAGCAGGTCCACAGGTGCGCACGTGCGATAGCAACAGAACAGACGAGAAATTAAAACGTAAACGCGTTCTATCTGCGCTGTCAATCTTCACTGATTTTTTTTTTCTTCTCTTTTTTTTTTTTGCGGCGAACTTAACGTTTGTTATGATACTCAAATTTGCAGTGCAAGTTTTACCGACACCGTGCTCAAACAGACAAATTGCCCCCCTTGTCTGTTCCACAAAACATGCAATATAGCACGAGGTATAACATTCCTGCCATGACGAACATCCGGCGATGTGCATGTGACAAGCGACAGAAACAGCGTGTGCTAATACTGCCTTCACCCTTAATTAACTGCAGAAGATGGAGCACCTATACTTAAACACGAGCAAGTCAGTTTAGCTCACTAATTTGACTTTATGTCCAAATCCTATCGAGCTGCTGCTCATCCATGCCTCCCGTCCTGATTTTCTCTCAGGCCGTTCCCTGACTCAGCCTGAAACATCAGGACTGCCGGCACACGCTGACCTGGGGTCGATTAATGCCGGAGTCACCCTGGACCGCAGAGCTGTGTTTTCCTTGCATGAAAACCTAAATGCTGCTAGGCTCTACATGTTACAATGAATGAGACTGAAGCAAAATAAAATTAAAAGACCTATCATTTCTTGAAGAAATGCATGCCGCCTGCCTCCTTTGATTGTTTGAATTTTAGACTAAGAATACCTCATGTTGAGACATACCGGACTTGTAGCCAGTTTAGTCAAACCTCAGACTTCATGCAACGTTCCTAGATGGCACATTCAGAGTATGTGTTGTGAATGACTCTCAGCTACAACAAAATCAGATTTTAGCTCAATATCTGCAAAACTGACTGAGTTACACTCATTTTTGTGTTGGCTAATGTTGATTAGCTCTGGTAGTCTACTTCAATTGGGTTAACTCTAAAAGTTAATCAGTAGCAGATGTACATCTAATAATTATTTCCTGAAAGTTTCATTCAAGTCCACTAGTTGGTTCAAGACATATTTTGCTAACAGACAAACAAAGTTGACTCCAACAGTTAACGCTAAAGTTTGAAGCTAACAACTTGGACAATAAGTAGCACTTGGTGTATGTGTTGTGAATTACTCTCAGCAACCACCACACCAAATATTAGAACAGAACCTATAAAATTCACTGAAATAGAGCCATTTTTATGTTTTTAAGGTTAGTTGGCTGTGGTAGCCATCTTGAATTGGGTTGGCTCCAAATGTTAATCAGTTGTAGAGGTACATCTAATAATGATTTCCTGAAAGTTTAATGAAAATCCATCCAGCAGTTCATAAAATATTTAGCTAACAGACAAGAGTTGAGTCCTGTGTCATCTGTTAGTGCTCAAAATATGTGTTGGGTATCAGTCTCAGCTACTACCACACCAAAGTCTAGATCAAGATCTGTAAAATATTCTGAGTTATTGCAATTTCTGTGTTAAACTGGGTCAGTTGGCAGCAGCAGCCATCTTGAATCAGGTTAACTCCAAAAGAGTATCAGCTGTATCATTATCGTCTGCCTGGGCCTTTCAGTGGCGCTTCATAACAAAGCCATTTGAAGTGAGATGAATGGTTTTACAAGTTCAGTTTTGCATTTGTATGGGGCGTTTGTCGATTCATCCAGCCCAGATATACATATATATATATATATATATATATATATATATTATTTTTTTTTTGGGGGGGGGGGGTGTTTTCTGAACTATTAAAACTGCTTTGCATAACACACGCTCGCACACACACATACACAAAGAGAACTTGTATACCAACCAGCAATCCATCTACCGCCTTGTAAATGTTTCAGCTGTCACTTGTAGAATGCAAAATCATGTACTATGATCTCCCTTGCTCACACCGAGCCTGCCTCGAAACATCTTCAGGAACAGATGCTTACGAGATGCGTTTTTCCTCAACTCAACGAAACATCATGAAAAATGGTAAATATGTTCTGAATTACCAGCATGTGTGTTCGGAAGCCCTCGGGGCGTGCATGCCCATATGTCTCCTTCCCATTCATCCTTCTCTGAGTGTTTTCATAACCGGACAAAAAGCGGAGCGTGCAATATTCCAAATAGATAAATAAATAAATAAATAAATAAAACGGAATCTCATTGATGCCGTGCCCATCTTTTATCTCTGGCTATCCTGACGGTAAGCTGAAAAGAACACGAAGTCTTTTAACTTTGACGGATTCAATCTAATATGATTAACTTATGATCCTGATTGATAAGGCGAATGAGAAATCAAAGCGGGATGTGGCGCTTTTAGATTTGCTTTTCAGCGATCCCTGAAAGGGATATTTCTCACCATGTCGAAGTGGGGTTCTGCGGAAGGGTTCTGAGCAGTGAATATCTTACCTGTCGTTTGCGGCACGCAGAATTTTTGTAGTTAATTTTCGGGAGCAGAAATAGCAGCAGAGAGGTGCAGCCTGGGGTCGGTTCTAGCGGGAATTCCACAACATTTCAGTCAAGATAATTGTGTCATGCAAAAGCGAAGGATTTAAATATTATTATTATCTGCATCAACTGCTATAACATTTTAAAGATTGTACTGGTTGTTAAGAAGGCAACGGTGGATCTCAAGCCATTATTAGCTAATCAATATATTAGCTATCATCATATGAATATATTATATATTAAAAACATTAGCTGTCATCTTAGAACAACTCCAGTTTTTGACATGTCATAGCAGTTCATGCAAACATTTTTTACACTTTTATATTCTGGTCAATTTTGTGTTACAAGTTTATTTTGGAGGAAATATTCTGAAACTCCTGATGGATTTGACCGAATCCTACTAATATTTGTGCTCACAAATAATCCCATAGTTTTATGGAATTAACGTGTAATGGAAAACTGATGGTGGTGTAAAAGTCTATAAAAGTGTTTAGATTGGAGCAGTTTTCAGCTGGCAGGTCTTGGTTGGTAGCTGTTGGCAGTCAGTTCTGTCGGCTGTAAACTGCGTTACTCCCAACAGTGGCTGGTAAGGGCTTTTGGCACAGATTATCCCTTTAAAAAGGTACTCATTGCAATGCCATGAAAGCCAGTAAAACAATTAATAAACCACTCTTTTTTTCTGGTATTAGTAGTTAATGTGAAATTTAAAAAAATTTTAAAAAGTAAAATTTGTGAACAGTGGCCAACTACCACGTGCGTTTGTTTACCTACGAAAAAAAGCCAAAGTGACTGAAAATAAGTCAACAAGTCAGCAACCTACACAAAAGAGTCGTTTGGAGTGAAGATGTCCGACAATTCTGCTATTCTGATATGTATTTACACAGATCTGTTAAATAAAGTATGCAGCTAAAAGTGCTTTGTTTACATTGATTGCATACCCGCATTACAGAATTGTTTATACGTGGAGAACTCCTGGAGTAAACTCTTTCAAACTGCACCATTTGCTATAGTTTGAGATGACCTTCTATACGTTGGAATCCATAGTTTGCAATGGGTGCCTTCAAAAACTCCAGTGCCGATCACTTACTGTCAACCATCATGGAGATTTTGTTACACAACATTCGGCAACAATTAGTCTTTCGGTGGCTATTTAGAACCGTCTTTTGCCAGGCTGTTGTTAATTTCCGCCCCTCTTTACCTCCTGTGTGACTGAGCCACGTCAGCGTCGGAGGTGCCCTTTATTGCGCGACAGATTTCGACTCTTAAAGGTCTTTTCTTGAGTTTAAGGCGAAGGATTGTTGCTGGCCAGTTTAAAAGCATCCACTTTCTTTTTTTTTTTCCTCTCTCTCTCTCTCTCTCTCTCTCTCTCTCTCGGCACTGACAGATGTGTGCTCTGGGTCTCTGTCCTGCTGAGAAACCCCAAAACTAGTTTTCCAGCACTAATTTAACCCTGAAACACCTTGGTAATCCTTTGATTTCACCACTCCTTTAAGACATTCGCTCACGTCAGGGGCAGAGGCAGAGCGGAACCCTTCGCCGTGTTTTACCACATAAAGAGGGCTCTTTCTCCTTACTGGTTTCATTTTCTCCCTTCTATGCAAACTGATGCAACGCATTCAGAGAGCCCGACTTTGGTCTCCTCCGTTCATGAAACATTATCAGAGACAGAGTAACCGATCTGCGGAAGTCTTTTGCTGAAAATCGTTTTTCCTTTTTTTTCCTTTTGTGCCTTTTTTTAAACTGTAATTTCCTCCTTGATCTTTTCCATTGGAGCCCAACTTAATTCAGCGAACAGCGCGTGGTGAGGGCTGAACTACCCGTTCAGCTGTAGATTTTTCCATAATTTCCACATCAACCTTAACAAACGTCTCCCAGTTTGTTCTTAGCACTCTGTCTTTTGAGCATCTTAAGAATTTCGTGTAACCACTCTTTAAACAACGGTGTGCTTGTTTCGCCACCGTTGGAAGCGTGCGTTCTTGTTGTTGTTGTTGTTGTTGTTGCTGTTGTTGATAATAGTATTTCTGAGGCTTTCAGACCACTCTCTCAGTCTTCTGCGCAGTTAAATGAAAATTTTACGAATTCCTTTCGCTTTACCCTCTCTTAAGCAACAAAAACACACGCGATTGATTAGTTTACTTCTACAGTAATTCTTCAAAACTAAGAAAACGAAAGTCTAAAATATTCTGTTCTGTTTTTTGGTTTTTTCAACTTTTTTATTTCTAACTTTGGTTCAAACATTTTTGGACATTTCATTCAAAGATTCTGACATTACAAAATTGATTCAATAGCTTTTTCTTTTTTTTTTTTTTTTCCTAAAGTCAATTCAAAACCTACAATTTAAATTCAAGGGCTTTAAAATTTCGGAGCTCAACTACTAATTCTGAAACTCTAAACGTTTCGTGGATTTAGTTCCCAAATATCACTATCAGAATCAAAATGACCAAAGTATTTTAGGGAGCAGAGACGTGACTCGGCCTGCTCGTTCAGTCATATCGCCCCCAGCCCCTCACTTCTGTCAAGGTTAGGCAGGACAAAGGAGCACATAAGGATTTATTCAAGCCCCCTAAAAGTGAGAGACTTGTATCAAAATCAACATCTGCAAACACATCAAGAACTAGCCACATTCTCCCCCCCCACCCCGCACCCCCACCCTNNNNCCCACCCCGCACCCCCACCCTCCACCGCTGCTGCGCACATTTCTAAAAGATATGATAGATCTCAACGCGGCGCGATCTCGATAGCGTGAACGCTAAGGCACAAACCAGCGGAGCAGATAAAGCCTGGTGACAAACAGTGCGAAAGGCAACGCGAGCAGCTGCTTTACGTTTGCGATCTTTCGTCGCAGGCTTGCCGCAACTGCGCATTAGCAAACGGGAAATGGCGTCGGAGCAAGTATTTTATTAAATGTCTGTATGTTAACGACACCGATACGCGCTGGTTGAAGAAAATGGCCATCAATTTTTTTTATTTTTTTTTCTGATTTCTTTTAATTGTAATCACAGTGCTTTGCATTGTTTCTAAAGCTGAGGTCACTGTGCGACAAATTCATTTTAGGTTTGTGAGCATTATGACAAAACCCGTGGCCTTGAAAAGGTCATTAGCCCTCATATTTCTGTAAATGTTACGCTTTATGATGCATTAACTTAGGGTCATTAAAAGCGACACACTACAGGAGGCAAAAGTTTAAAAAGTTTAAAAGGAGATAGCTTGGCTAATCTATTTGTTATCGGCTCTCTACTAAAGGGCTAAAATGTCAGAATAAAAATGCACTGATTTTAAAGCAGAGGGTAAAAAGGTGACATAGTGATAAAAATAAATAAATAAAAAGAACAAAAAGGTGGCTGCAGAGCTCTGTGGCTTCAGAGACGATGACGATTTGATGTAAAAACCTTAAAATGTCTCTGTTCGGTTCTCAGGGTGTCAAATCGGAAATGTAAGACACCCGTCTGCCAAATATGTCCCGAAGCCTACAATAGGAGAGATATAATACCGCTCATTTGTAGCAGATGATGAAAAACGCACTGAGCCTGTATCTTTCTCTCATAACTGTGGGTTTTTTTTAAGTGTCCCATCGTCATAAAGGGGAATTTGGATTACTAATATATTGTACGCTTGTTAATAAAAATTACTAATGTTATGATGGAACAGTATTTGTCTAGAAAGTAGAATGCTAAAAGCAAAAGAAGGATCTTTCTTCCTGATGCAAGCAGAATTCAGCAATCGATAGCAACACACAAAAAAAAAACCACTTGCTTTGAGACTGTTGGTGTTAGCAGGTCATCAGTGTAATCCAATGAATATCTTAACAGACTAATTAAAACAACACAAGGAATTTCACCGTGTCCCGCTGCCAGTGTTCACCGAGTGCCTTCGGGCAAGGCAACAAATCAACGGCAGCTCTGTTCATCAAGCATCAGCAACGGGAGAGCGGAGCGCGGAGCGCGGAGAGTGGCGCGCGCGCAGGCCTCGGCTCAGGTGGGAGGGTATTTTTATACTGCCGCACACGCACGCACGCACGCACGCACCCTCCCACCGACCTTTGCTGTAAGTATATATGCTGTCAAACTGTCACAAAGCTGTTCATTCAAAATGTCAAACCGGGGGAAGTTATCAAACCGCTCCGGATTCAAAGTACGTCTGCGTCGTCATCGTCGCCGCCGCGGCTCGAGCAGCCCGGATGGGTTTCACCTCGGCGGAGGCCTGGGAGTTTCTGCGACGCTGTTAGCTTTACTTATTGGTCATTTCACCTTGGCCCCCCCCACACACACACACACACACACACACCCCACGCGCTCACCGATTCGCTGCAGAAAATGAAGCCACCGCATGGCCTTATCACCCGTATTCCCATAACACGGTAATAGAGCTGATACGGCCGAGGACATAACAAATAAAACGGATCTACACGGGAACACTGAAACCCAGGTGAGAGGCTGGAGGAGACGGAACGGGAGCGATAGGACTTTTCGCCTCGTATTCGCAACGATAGAAAAGCGTGCATGCTCTCTGTTTAAATAAAGGTAATTGCTCAGCTGTGGACGAGGAGAAACACTAAACCCCTCAGTGGAAAAAAAAAATATATAAAAAAAAGCCTCTAACACTGAGCGGAATCTGAAGACCAGCCAGAAAGGTCATAGCTTGCCAATAAGAAAAAAAAGGAAAAAAAAGGGCAGCCACCTTACTACAAACCTTTCAGTTAAAAGAACTGAAAGTAACATCTGCTATCCAACCAACAACAAGCCTCTTACTCTCTGCCAACACACACTTGAGCTCAAGGACAACACAATAAGAAATAAACACATTTAGCTGCACTAACCCGCACAGATCGCTACCTGGAATATGGAATGGAATCCGTTTTTTTTTTTTTTGTTTTGTTTTGTTTTTTTAAAATACATTCCTTCAAACGAGAGTTTACACACACACTACGCCTGAGTATCCAGACACTGAAAGGAGAAATTTCGGACAAACAGAATTTCACCGGAACCCCGTCTGATCCACGGCTGCAGACCATCTCTTGAAATATGAAGAGCTCTTTTAATTATTCATCCACCTCCGACTTTCAAAAAGCCCAGCAGACCATGTGCAAAAAAGTTCTTCCGTTGTTTTGTTTTTGTTTTGTTTTCAGAAACGAAGCGTGTGAGTATTTGCAATTTTAAAACGGCGTCGACTATTTACTTGTGCAGCGTAACACATCGTTTACGGCGGTCAACGAGTAGTCTAAACATGTTAGGTGTGTTAAAACAAATAAATAACTGATCCTAGGGGCTGGGTTTGGTCTCGTGAGAATCAGAGAACTCTGCTTTAAAACTTCACGGCTGATATTTTGGGAGAAAGCTCCCCCCCCCCAACCTCTCTCTGCTTGCATTATCAGAACACAGAGAGCGACCAAGTCCAATATCGGCCGGGTCAAATGGACACACGCCGCCCCGAGACAGCACGCCCTTCTGTGTCCACATGAGATATGCGCACGCTGCACATGTGGCAGCAGCAGAGGGAAAAGGGGGGCGTGTCAGCCTCGCTGAAGCACGCAAGTAAAAGTGAAATATAATGTTCAACCCAGAGTCTGCTTCTCTTTTGGGTTTTCTTTTAAATATTATTTCTTTGCTTGGCGTGCAGTCTGACTTCGACAGACGCAGCCTGCTCACCTTCGCAGGAGCTCGCGCCTCCCCCAAGCGCAGGACCAGGACATGGACATGGACATGGACATGGACATGGACATGGACGGGCAAAAGTCGCAGTTGGCAAAACACAGTAGCAGCAGCGGCAGCAGTGACAGGACACGGACAAACTCTTACATAAGTGCAGATAACATGAACTTACCGTCTTTGAGTCTAACTCGTGGTGCTGTTGAGCTAAGACTTTATCTACACTGGCAGCATCTGTAAACGTAACAAACCCAAATCCCCTGCGAGAGAGAAAGCACAGGGAGAAACAGCGAGAAAGAAAAGGTTAAAAACAACACACACAGAGACACACACAGGGGCAAATTGAGTTTTCTCTTTAAAAAAAAAAACAGATTCAGGACGTTACAGTAAGTTATAATGAAGGATATGCAACATGACCTTATTACTGCCATGATAGTGGCACGGAGCTCTGCTGTAAGCAGACACAGAGGACACGCTGCTGATCAATATTTGGTGTGTCACAGTGTGCGGGACGGCGCTCCACCAGCACCGTGGTGCAGTCACAAAGTCAATGTCAAATTGCATTCGGCCGCAGCTTTACAGCAGCGAGCATTTAAAGCTTATCTGGCTTGCTGAGAAACCACACGCAGGCGCGCGCGCGCGCGGACCGGGACACGCTCGCGCCTGCGTGCGCGCGCGCCTCGGATTAAACACTAAACACCGTCAAAGTGAAGCGATATGTGCACCGGGAGGGAAAAGTGTGCGCGTGGAGCCCCGCGTTTATTTACCTTGAGCGCTTCGTCGTGGGGTCTCTCATCACCATACATTCTCTTATTTCTCCGAATTTACTAAAATAGTCTCTAAGGCTGTCTGTGTGGAAAACAGAGAGAGGGAGAGAGAGAGAGAGAGAGAGGGAGGTGTGGGGGGAGAGGGGGGGAGAGAGAAATATGTCGGGAAGGGAGGTCATTATTTGACAGAAACATATGCTTTCACGGAAAGGAAAAGACAAGAAAGAGAAGACAAACAAAACCCCGCGCGATGCGCATATAGGGGTCGAATAGAGGACTTCAGATGGACGGAGATCAAAAAAAAAGAAGAAAAAAATAACACCGCGCGCACACACACACACACACGCCAACTGAGATATCCCATCCGGAGCCCACTCTGCTGCACAGTCAGTGCAACGCTCGGCTCAGACGTGCATACATACATACAGGCAGGCAGACAGACAGACAGGCAGGCAGGCAGGCAGGCAGGCGGACATACAGAGACAGGCAGACAGACACCGCCAGGCAGCTAACGAGCACTCAGTCACAGCGGCGAAACAAGACGAAATACAGCACATGACGGCGGAAGCCAGAATACCACTCACCTGGTGAGGTTTGCCAGCTGAGGCCACCGATAAACATTTTACTGTAAGGGGAAAACACAACAGAAGTGAGTCCAGATGTCAGTTCGGCCATTTTGACGACTAACTACTTCTAAAAGCGACCTTAAAGGATAAAAGGAAGACTATGAAAGCGCGCTCGCGCTCGGGAATTGCACTCTATCTACATTAAAAAAAAAAAAAAAAAAAAAGGGGGTGGTGGTGGTGGTGGTGGTGTTGGTGGTGGTGGTGGGGGGTGGCCACTTCTCTCGAAGCTGTGGTGTTTAAAACTGCATCTGGAAACGGACCGGTTTTAAGTGGCGAGGAGGACACGAATACCCAGCACGGCGGAGAGAGTCGAAGTCCTCTCCAAGATGTTGTAACATAAAAAATAATACAAAAAAAAAAACCCGTACCTCCAGGTTTAAATATAGATTTAAAAAAGAAAAAGAAAAAAAAGAAAAGATAGAAAGAAAGAAAAAAAAGGTTCTTACCCCGGGTCATGTTGTGAATCGTTTAGGCTTCCGGACGTGGCTTGACTCCCGTCTCCTTCCATATCTAGTCCAAACTATAGCGGCTGGAACTACAGTAACAGTGACAGACACACACAGATAGGGCAGGAGATATGCAAAGCCCCGCTATGAGAATATTACTGTGCCGGGAATGAAAGCGTCACACGTGGGATCAGCTCAGCCCCCTTGCTCCCTCCTCCCTCTCTACCTTGGCCCACAGGGGGGGCGGAGCTTAGCTCTGTCACCTAACCAATCCAATTGACGTCAATTCGGGCAATCTGCAAACCAATCCTCCGATTTGTCATTTAATTAAGCAATAAGCCACGAGAGGTGCCGGTGGCTTATTATTGCTCGGTGGACACAGTTTATGAGATTTTATTTCATTTTATTTCATTTTAATTGATATGGTTTGCACTTGTAATAAACAATTTAAAATTTAGCTCTTTTTTTTAAAGGAACAAAAACAAAATATTTACCTACATATGAGTCTTATTCTTCCGTGATGCAACATAGCCCCCCCCCCCCTTCCTTGAAATAGCAAAGAAAAAAAAGTGGGTCAATTATTGTTTTCTAGTTAATATTTAAGTCATTGTGCTGCCTCTAAGGTGTTTATTGGAAGATAATCAGAGTTTAATCCAACTGAAAGCTCCATTCTGTGTGAAGCAAAGTGTAAAACAGGAAATGTGCAGCACCAGTAAACTTCCATCTTGCTTTTAATTGAATGATAATTGGAATATTAACAACTGAATAAAAACTGTTATTTTTTTTTCTTATAATATGGGCCTTTGTCGCCTTACAGATAATTAGGAAAGACACTGCACGAGGATATTTTGTCAATTTGACATCTCTGAGAGGCGTTTTAGATTAGCTTATCGCATTGCGGGTTTAAAAATAATCCAACAAGGTTGCACTTGAGACGAAGCACCCTTATACTGTAATTATCACCGCTGAAGGCAAAAAGGACAATAATGTTGCTGCCTGTGTCTAGCGTGTGCTAGTTTCAGTTTGTCTGTTAGCACAATATCTCGGGAAACACGGGATAAATTTTCACGAGGCTTGCAGAAGAGTTATCACTGGATGTACGTCTAGAATTGATAAACTTTTGGAACTGACTCGATTCAAGATGGCCACCACAGCTAAGGGACCTTAGCAAACACTAAAATAGCTATAACTAAGTCGGTTTTGCAGATATTGAGCTAAGACTTGGTGTTTTAGTAGCTGAGAGTCATCCTCAACACACACTTTATTTACTAAGTGATCACACAAGATCTGTTTTTACAACTTTGCCTTTAACCAATGGAGTCAACTCTGTCTGTCTGTTAGCAAAACATCTCATGAAGCACTCAACGGATTTTATTGACACTTTCAGAAAGTGATCATTTAGTGTACATCTACACCTGATTAACTTTTGGCATCAACCTAATTGAAGATGGCTGCCACAGCTAAGTGACTTTAGCAAACACAAAAATTACTGTAACTTAGCCCATTTTTAAAATATTGAGCTCAAATTTGGTGTGGTTGTGGCTGAGCATCAGCCCCAACACATAACCTTAGCAGTACAGATTATATGACATCTTTGCTTCAAACTTTGCCATTTAGTTTTAGAGTCAACCTTGTTTGCGTGTTAGCAAAATATCTCATGAACCACAGGGCAGATTTTAGTGAAACTCTCACAAAGTAATCCCTGGGTGTACATCAACAACTCATTAGCATTTGGAGTCAATCCAATTTAAGATAGCCCTCACGGCTCATTGACCTTAGACAAGACAAAAATTGCTGTAACTCAGCCACATTTACAAATACTGAGCTAAAATCTGGCGTGGTAGTAGCTGAGAGTGATCCTCAAGACATACTCCGAGCGCAAAGAGCTCCTGCGAGATCTGACATTATCACATAAGATCACACATAACGCCAATTACAAGCTGAAGGTCAAATTTTACTATACAGTGATTGGAAAATGTCTAAAAAGAAGTAAATGATCTCAGGGATGCTCCGAGTCTCGACCTCTGACCCAGCGGTCTCACCTTCAACTACCTCTTTCATCATGATAGGCAACAAAAGGGAATTTCCCATGGGGATCAATAAAGTATGGTATCCTTACATACAGCAGTGTAATTATGGATCTCTTCATGCAGATGACCTATAATGAGCTGTCAGGCCTGCCCTCTGCACAATGTGTGTGGAGATAAGCTGCTTCTGCCCCCTAATAACCTTGAAAAAAAGGAAAAAAAAAAAAACTATATTAAGAATGACTGAATGCCCAGGACATGTGCAGCAGGGGAGAGATTTTACAACATTTCACCGTGGAACTCCGTGACAGAATAAGCACGTTCGGCAAAGTAAGTCGTGTGTTTTAGCGCGCGTCTGATAATCCCGCAAATGTGAGGCAAAACGCAGGTCCCAGTCATTGTAACACGAGGAGGCTCTGCATATAAAATGTGACTTGTGATTCCTGTTTTATTATTCACAGTCAGTGACGTCCTGTGAATAGGCCTGTCTGTGCTGACTGTTGAGGGTTCCACCAGGGGGAATTTCTTATCTGGCCAGGCAGCATGTTTTTGAAACAATGCCTAAGATAAAAAAAAAAAAAAGCCAAAATAACAACATTTTTGTCAGTTTTGCAGCTAAAATTCTGTCATTAGTTATGGGAGTTTTCCACGCTGAGGCTGTCTGTATAGCTGTAAAACAAAACAAAACAAACAAACAACAGAAAAAAACAAAAAAACAAAAAAACTACTCAGGCAAACTGTGGTGATTCCTCGCAGCACCGGAGCGTCATAGAAAATGGAAATATGACACCTCTTGTGAAAGACCATTATGCATCGTGCTGTCTTCTGCACTGCTGCTCCGTCCCATGGCATTTTGGGATACATCTATGATTGCATTACTCTTCTCAGATGGGAGGCAGAGTCTTTATATGCCACCCCCCCCTCCAAAGAAAAAAAAAAATGTGAATGCAAGAAAATCGCACTCAGTCATCCATCTGCACAGATACAAAGGAGCGAGGGAGGCTAGAAATTGATGTGGAATGAGAGTTCTGAGGAACAACGAGAACATCGCAAAGTGTGTGGAAAATCACAGAGGATTCAACACGTGAGGAGCAACCTGTGTTTTATGCTCGGGGATTAAAACACTGGAGGGCCCGCAGGTTTCACGGTGGGGCTGTGAAATATTCTGTTCTCTCGACATTGTTTTTATTATAATTGCCTTTCCAGCCACCGTTCCTGCTCGACGAAACGAACCGAGATAAACGCGTTAGAAAAGGTGCAGTCGGCGAGGAATTTCACAGTCTTATAAAAAGGGGTTTGCAAGCGACATTTGGAACCAGATGTGCCATGTTTTCAGACAGTTCAGTTGCTGTATCATCAAGGCCCCAGGAAGCAAGGGTGCGGAGGGTGCTGCGGCTCCCCCTGATGGATGCCAGAGGACATGCATGTCCAAATACATAGTTGAAGAACTGATGTAAAAATGAACTGGAGGAACGCTATAGGAGTGCTTTTGCTGAATGACTTTCAGCTTCCTGAAGAAGCTGAAACTAAGTTGTTAAAGTTAAAAGTAGCAAAACCCTAGCTAAAAGCTAAAATAAGCCAAATGCTGGTTAAAAGCTAAAAGTACCAAAACTTTATCAAAAAGTATCAAAACACTAACTAAAAGCAAAAAGCAGCATAACATTAGCTCAAGGCTAAGTTACATACACTAGCTAAAAGCTACAAGTTGCAAAAAACTATCTGAAAGCTAAAACTATTAAAAGGATAGCTAGAATCTAAAAGCAGCAAAAAGGCTAACTAGGAGCAAAAAGTATGGAAAAAAGGCTCCATAAAAGATAAACGTAGCAGAAGGTTAGCTAAAAGTTTAAAATAGCAAATCAAAGGCTAGCTAAATGCTAGCCTTTGTTTGACAGAACTGGAAGTGGCAGAGCTGAAGATGTTGAGGTTCTCCTTGGGAGGGACAAGGATGGACAGGATTAGGAATGAGGTCATCAGAGGTACAGCACAGGTTGAAAGACTGGGAGATAAAGTTAGAGAGGCCAGACTGAGATGGTTTGAACATGTCCAGAGGAGGGACAGTGGGTATATTGGTAGAAGGATGTTAGAGACGCAGCTGCCAGGAAAAAGACAAAGAGGAGACATATAGATGCAGTTCGAGAGGACATAGAGGTAGTTGGAGTGAGGACAGAGGATGCAGAAGACAGAGTTAGACGGAAGAGGACAACTCGCTGTGGTGACCCCTGAAAAAGGAACAGCCGAAAGAAAAAGAAGAAGAAGAAGAAGACAGCCCCCTCATCTCCTGAACGAGCGAAAATAGCACAGAATATGCAGAAGTAGTTAGACTGCAAGAAAAACCTACAAAAAAATACAATCAAATAAAATAATCCAGTAAAACGGTGTGAGCGCTGAATCAGCGTTCACACAACACAGAACAGATTTCACCGAGGCACGATTTTACAACGACCTCAAACTGTCATGTTTCTGGCCCACCTGCCTGCTTTGTGTTTCTCCTCAGTACTGGCCTCTCATCAAGCTCATCTGGTCCACCTGCACGCTGCTGCGCTGGAGCACAATCAGGCTCATGTCTCCCACCTGTTCACCAGCAGTTATATTCAGCTCTCAGGCAGGCAGACGGCGCCAGATTTTTGAAAGCCTTGGTGTGAGTAAATATCCAGCATTTTCTCCTGACCTGACCACGATCTCGATCTTGTATTTGTCTCTTGGATTTCCCTGCCCTGTCTAGCCCACGTCGGATTCTCTACTGGCTTCTGTTTTCTGGACTCGACCCTGCTTCTGCCTTTTGACCTCAGCCTCCTGCCTCGCCCCTGGATTTGTCTGCCGGATATTGCCTCCACGTGTTAGACCCTTTTTCTGTGCCCTGACCACTGCTCTCTGCCTGACCCTCATAAGGTTTGCCTTGTCCTGCTTTCCTGATCCTGCCCCACAGATTGGTCACCTGTCACAGACCACGGTGCTACCTGGACCCCCTCATCCTCTGCAACACTCTAAGGTTAGTGGCTTTCCTTATTCAGCCTTGCCCCCCCCAGGACTACTACCCACTAACCTGCTTCTCTGTCCTCAGAGGTTCCTGTCCCATTACCGGTGGTTACCTGCCCCTTACCCTGATCAAAAATAAAGCTTGCATTATTTTTTCACTTGGTGTCTGACTGAAATTTCGGGTCCTCAGTTCTGAGCATTACAGAAAAATCTGGCCAAGAATGGACCCTTCGTCGGCACAACTTTGGCACAGCAATGTTGACCGTTCTATCACTCGACTTAATGCTGGCATGAATGAAATCATTTCCATGCTTCGTAACTTGTCTTCTCCTCCTGACCAGGCACAGTCTCAGCCAGCTCTTCAACCAACTCCTGTGGTTCAGGCCGCTGTGGTCAAGGAGCCGCGCCTGACCCCCCCTGAGCTATTCAAAGGAGATTCTGACCAGTGCCGTGCTTTCCTCACTCAGTGTGAGATCCACTTTGAGTTGCAGCCCTCCTCTTTCCCTACTGAACGTTCTAAGGTGGCGTTTGTGATCTCACTTTTGTCCGGTAAGGCCAAACAGTGGGGCACAGCAGAATGGCAGAACCAATCCGATTCCTGTTTGACCTACTCTGCATTTTCTAAGGAACTGATTAGGGTTTTTGACCCCATCCTCCCTGAGAGAGAGGCAGCCAGGGGGCTACTATCCTTGAAACAGGGAGGTAAGAGTGTAGCTGCTTATATAATTGATTTTCACCTGTTATCTGCAGACAGCAGCTGGAATCAGGAGGCACTAATGGATGTGTTCATGCAAGGTCTGAATGAAAATATTAAGGATGAGTTGGCCACGAGAGATTATCCTAAGTCCCTCAAGGACCTCGAGGATTTGGCAACCAGGATAGACCTCCGTCTCACTGAAAGGAGAAGGGAGAGACGTCACAAGGAGGCCTCAGCTGTCCCATTTTGCCACTCAGGCCCCCGGTCCGAAGCTACTAGTTGCTCCCTCCCCTCAGCGGAGGCGCCAGATCCTGAGCCGATGCAGTTGGGTAGAACAAGGATCTCCATGGAGGAACGTTCTCGCAGAAGGCAGCTCAATTTATGTTTTTACTGTGGAGGCAAGGGTCACATGGCTGTCAAGTGTCCATTAAAAGGGCAGGCTCAGTAGAGGAGAGGGGAGCGCTACTGAGCCATAGCATGTTGTCCATCTCCTCATCATTTTCTTTCTCTGCTAACATTGTGGTTTCCTCCATCCCCCACCAGGTATCAGTCTTCATTGACTCAGGAGCTGATACAGAGTTTATGGATGAATCTTTTGCCAGGAGCCTCAACATCAAGCTCCTTCGTACTTCTTCGACCCATAATGTTCTGGCTTTGGATGGACATCATATTAGCCGATCCCACCTCATCACAGAAAAGGTCAGTCTGACGCTTGGCGGTAATCATCAGGAGGAGATCACCTTTGTTGTTATCCCCTCACCACAGCTACCCATTGTTTTGGGGGCCTCATGGCTTAACAAGCACAACCCTCACATTGACTGGCAGGCCAAAGAGATTCTGGGCTGGTCAAGGTCCTGCTCTGCCACCTGTTTGCTCTCTGCTTGTACCCCTTCTGTTCCAGACAATGCCATCGAAGAGACTTACCCGGACTTATCCAAAGTGCCACCTGAGTACCATGACCTGAAGGAGGTGTTCAATAAGTCCCGAGCCACAGCCCTTCCCCCTCATAGGCCCTACGATTGTGCCATTGAGCTCCTTCCAGGTACATCACCGCCCAAGGGGCGGTTATATCCACTGTCTGCTCCTGAGGACCAAGCAATGAGGAGGTACGTAGATGATTCCCTCAAGGCTGGAATCATTCGGCCATCCTCATCTCCTGCGGGTGCAGGGTTTTTTTTTGTAGCCAAAAAGGATGGGTCTCTAAGGCCTTGTATTGATTACAGGGGTCTGAATGACATTACTGTTAAGAATCGTTATCCTCTTCCCCTTATGAATTCTGCTTTTGATCAGATCCAAGGAGCAAGGTTTTTCACTAAACTAGACTTGCGCAACGCTTACCATCTGGTTCGCATCAGGGAAGGGGACGAGTGGAAGACCGCATTCAACACCTCCACTGGGCATTATGAGTATCTGGTCATGCCTTTTGGATTAACCAATGCACCAGCAGTCTTCCAAGCCCTGGTCAATGACGTCTTGAGAGACATGGTTGGGCACTTTGTATTTGTCTACCTCGATGACATTCTTGTCTACTCCCAGGACCTGGATTCCCACAAGCACCATGTCCGGCTGGTTCTTCTTCGCCTCCTACAGAATCACCTTTTTGCAAAGGCAGAGAAATGTGAGTTCCACACCACTACCACCTCTTTTCTTGGCTACATAATTTCCCCCAACAAGGTGATCATGGATCCCTCCAAGATTTCTGCCGTCTCTGAATGGCCCACACCCACAGATCGCAAACAGTTACAGAGATTTCTTGGATTTGCAAACTTTTACCGTCGTTTCATTCGTAATTATAGCCAAGTTGCATCTCCTCTTCACGCCATTACCTCGTCCAAGGTCCGGTTCATGTGGAGCAAGCAGGCAGAGGAGGCCTTCTCTAGACTCAAGTCCCTGTTCACCTCCGCTCCAGTTCTCCGGTCCCCTGACCCTGCAAGACAGTTTATTGTGGAGGTCGATGCCTCTAGCACTGGGGTAGGTGCTGTCCTAAGTCAGAGGACCACTGATGGTCGCACTCACCCTTGTGCCTTCTTTTCTAGGACTTTATCCAGTGCTGAACGCAACTATGATGTAGGGGACAGGGAACTTTTAGCTGTCAAGCTGGCCCTGGAGGAATGGAGACATTGGCTGGAGGGGGCCAAGGAACCATTTCTAGTATGGACGGACCACAAGAATCTGGAGTACTTGAAGGCAGCTAAACGACTCAACCCAAGACAAGCAAGGTGGGCTCTGTTTTTTGGACGGTTTAATTTTGCGCTCTCTTACAGACCTGGGACCAAGAACATAAAGCCAGATGCCTTGTCAAGAATTCATGAACCCTCTCATTTGGGGGCCAGTGGTGCAGAAGAGTTTATCCTCCCAGAATCAGTGAGGCTGACAGTGACCATGTTGGAGCTGGAGGAGGAGGTCAGGGATGCCGCCCGGGACCTTCTGGTTCCGGACTCGTGTCCCCCTGACAGACTGTTTGTCCCTGAACATCTGGTCCCCAAGGTACTCAGGTTCTGCCATAAGTCTCGTCTGTTTTGTCATCCAGGCATTAACAAGACCTTGCAAATTGTCCAGTCTCAATTCTGGTGGGGCTCATTGACAAAGGATGTTAAAGAATTTGTTACAGCCTGTCATCAATGCTGCCAAGCCAAGTCTTCTCGTCGCCCACCCTCAGGGTTGCTGCGGCCCCTTCCTATTCCATCACGCCCTTGGTCACACATCGCCATGGACTTTGTCACAGGTTTGCCCGTTTCTAATGGTTTCACTGTCATGCTGACTATCGTTGACAGATTTTCTAAGATGGTCCATCTGGTCCCCCTGAAGAAACTCCCCTCTGCAAAGGACATGGGGGAGATCCTGGCACGGGAGGTTTTCCGCCTCCATGGGCTCCCCACTGACATCGTCTCAGACAGGGGACCTCAATTCGTCTCCCGGTTCTGGAAGGAGTTCTGCACCATGCTGGGCATATCTGTCAGTTTATCGTCAGGGTTCCATCCGCAAACTGATGGACAGACCGAGAGGGCAAACCAAGAGATAGAGACCAAGCTTCGTATCCTTTGTGACACTGACCCTACCAGGTGGTCGCACAACCTACCGTGGGTGGAACATGCCTTGAATGCCCTTCCCTCTAGCACCACTGGTCTTTCGCCCTTCTACGTTGTCCACGGTTTCCAGCCACCGGTGTTCACTATTCAGGAGAGGGAGGCTAAGGTCCCCTCTGCTCACGCTGCCGCTATGAGGTGCCAACGGGTCTGGAGGACAGCCAGAAGGGCCATGATCAAGATGTCAGAGGTGCAATCCAGATCTGCTAATCGGCACCGTGTCCCGGCACCCACCTACCGAGTTGGCCAGAAGGTCTGGTTGTCTTCTAAGGACCTTCCTCTATGG
This sequence comes from Kryptolebias marmoratus, assembly GCF_001649575.2. Taxonomy (NCBI): domain Eukaryota; kingdom Metazoa; phylum Chordata; class Actinopteri; order Cyprinodontiformes; family Rivulidae; genus Kryptolebias; species Kryptolebias marmoratus. Next base: position 16,653,811 of record NC_051442.1, read on the forward strand.
GTGGAGAGTCGGAAGCTGGCACCTCGTTTCATTGGCCCCTTCCCCATCTCTAAGATTGTGGATCCAGTGGCGGTTCGCCTACAGCTGCCCCGGTCCATGAGGATTCACCCCACTTTCCATGTGTCTCGGGTCAAGCCCTACACCATACCTCGTCTCGAGCCTGCCTCCAGACCCCTTCCACCCGCTCGGTTCCTGGATGGGGACCCCATCTACACCGTTCGCCGCATCCTCCGGTCCAAGAGAAGGGGACGTGGCGTCCACTATCTGGTTGATTGGGAGGGATATGGACCAGAGGAACGGACCTGGATTCCGGGTCGTTTTGTCATCGACAAGACCCTCCTGAGGGACTTCCACCGTCTCCATCCTGGTCAGCCGAAGGGTCCGTCAGGAGCCGGACCTTAGGAGGGGGGTACTGTCATGTTTCTGGCCCGCCTGCCTGCTTTGTGTTTCTCCTCAGTACTGGCCTCTCATCAAGCTCATCTGGTCCACCTGCACGCTGCTGCGCTGGAGCACAATCAGGCTCATGTCTCCCACCTGTTCACCAGCAGTTATATTCAGCTCTCAGGCAGGCAGACGGCGCCAGATTTTTGAAAGCCTTGGTGTGAGTAAATATCCAGCATTTTCTCCTGACCTGACCACGATCTCGATCTTGTATTTGTCTCTTGGATTTCCCTGCCCTGTCTAGCCCACGTCGGATTCTCTACTGGCTTCTGTTTTCTGGACTCGACCCTGCTTCTGCCTTTTGACCTCAGCCTCCTGCCTCGCCCCTGGATTTGTCTGCCGGATATTGCCTCCACGTCTTAGACCCTTTTTCTGTGCCCTGACCACTGCTCTCTGCCTGACCCTCATAAGGTTTGCCTTGTCCTGCTTTCCTGATCCTGCCCCACAGATTGGTTACCTGTCACAGACCACGGTGCTACCTGGACCCCCTCATCCTCTGCAACACTCTAAGGTTAGTGGCTTTCCTTATTCAGCCTTGCCCCCCCCAGGACTACTACCCACTAACCTGCTTCTCTGTCCTCAGAGGTTCCTGTCCCATTGCCGGTGGTTACCTGCCCCTTACCCTGATCAAAAATAAAGCTTGCATTATTTTTTCACTTGGTGTCTGACTGAAATTTCGGGTCCTCAGTTCTGAGCATTACAGAAAAATCTGGCCAAGAATGGACCCTTCGTCGGCACAACTTTGGCACAGCAATGTTGACCGTTCTATCACTCGACTTAATGCTGGCATGAATGAAATCATTTCCATGCTTCGTAACTTGTCTTCTCCTCCTGACCAGGCACAGTCTCAGCCAGCTCTTCAACCAACTCCTGTGGTTCAGGCCGCTGTGGTCAAGGAGCCGCGCCTGACCCCCCCTGAGCTATTCAAAGGAGATTCTGACCAGTGCCGTGCTTTCCTCACTCAGTGTGAGATCCACTTTGAGTTGCAGCCCTCCTCTTTCCCTACTGAACGTTCTAAGGTGGCGTTTGTGATCTCACTTTTGTCCGGTAAGGCCAAACAGTGGGGCACAGCAGAATGGCAGAACCAATCCGATTCCTGTTTGACCTACTCTGCATTTTCTAAGGAACTGATTAGGGTTTTTGACCCCATCCTCCCTGAGAGAGAGGCAGCCAGGGGGCTACTATCCTTGAAACAGGGAGGTAAGAGTGTAGCTGCTTATATAATTGATTTTCACCTGTTATCTGCAGACAGCAGCTGGAATCAGGAGGCACTAATGGATGTGTTCATGCAAGGTCTGAATGAAAATATTAAGGATGAGTTGGCCACGAGAGATTATCCTAAGTCCCTCAAGGACCTCGAGGATTTGGCAACCAGGATAGACCTCCGTCTCACTGAAAGGAGAAGGGAGAGACGTCACAAGGAGGCCTCAGCTGTCCCATTTTGCCACTCAGGCCCCCGGTCCGAAGCTACTAGTTGCTCCCTCCCCTCAGCGGAGGCGCCAGATCCTGAGCCGATGCAGTTGGGTAGAACAAGGATCTCCATGGAGGAACGTTCTCGCAGAAGGCAGCTCAATTTATGTTTTTACTGTGGAGGCAAGGGTCACATGGCTGTCAAGTGTCCATTAAAAGGGCAGGCTCAGTAGAGGAGAGGGGAGCGCTACTGAGCCATAGCATGTTGTCCATCTCCTCATCATTTTCTTTCTCTGCTAACATTGTGGTTTCCTCCATCCCCCACCAGGTATCAGTCTTCATTGACTCAGGAGCTGATACAGAGTTTATGGATGAATCTTTTGCCAGGAGCCTCAACATCAAGCTCCTTCGTACTTCTTCGACCCATAATGTTCTGGCTTTGGATGGACATCATATTAGCCGATCCCACCTCATCACAGAAAAGGTCAGTCTGACGCTTGGCGGTAATCATCAGGAGGAGATCACCTTTGTTGTTATCCCCTCACCACAGCTACCCATTGTTTTGGGGGCCTCATGGCTTAACAAGCACAACCCTCACATTGACTGGCAGGCCAAAGAGATTCTGGGCTGGTCAAGGTCCTGCTCTGCCACCTGTTTGCTCTCTGCTTGTACCCCTTCTGTTCCAGACAATGCCATCGAAGAGACTTACCCGGACTTATCCAAAGTGCCACCTGAGTACCATGACCTGAAGGAGGTGTTCAATAAGTCCCGAGCCACAGCCCTTCCCCCTCATAGGCCCTACGATTGTGCCATTGAGCTCCTTCCAGGTACATCACCGCCCAAGGGGCGGTTATATCCACTGTCTGCTCCTGAGGACCAAGCAATGAGGAGGTACGTAGATGATTCCCTCAAGGCTGGAATCATTCGGCCATCCTCATCTCCTGCGGGTGCAGGGTTTTTTTTTGTAGCCAAAAAGGATGGGTCTCTAAGGCCTTGTATTGATTACAGGGGTCTGAATGACATTACTGTTAAGAATCGTTATCCTCTTCCCCTTATGAATTCTGCTTTTGATCAGATCCAAGGAGCAAGGTTTTTCACTAAACTAGACTTGCGCAACGCTTACCATCTGGTTCGCATCAGGGAAGGGGACGAGTGGAAGACCGCATTCAACACCTCCACTGGGCATTATGAGTATCTGGTCATGCCTTTTGGATTAACCAATGCACCAGCAGTCTTCCAAGCCCTGGTCAATGACGTCTTGAGAGACATGGTTGGGCACTTTGTATTTGTCTACCTCGATGACATTCTTGTCTACTCCCAGGACCTGGATTCCCACAAGCACCATGTCCGGCTGGTTCTTCTTCGCCTCCTACAGAATCACCTTTTTGCAAAGGCAGAGAAATGTGAGTTCCACACCACTACCACCTCTTTTCTTGGCTACATAATTTCCCCCAACAAGGTGATCATGGATCCCTCCAAGATTTCTGCCGTCTCTGAATGGCCCACACCCACAGATCGCAAACAGTTACAGAGATTTCTTGGATTTGCAAACTTTTACCGTCGTTTCATTCGTAATTATAGCCAAGTTGCATCTCCTCTTCACGCCATTACCTCGTCCAAGGTCCGGTTCATGTGGAGCAAGCAGGCAGAGGAGGCCTTCTCTAGACTCAAGTCCCTGTTCACCTCCGCTCCAGTTCTCCGGTCCCCTGACCCTGCAAGACAGTTTATTGTGGAGGTCGATGCCTCTAGCACTGGGGTAGGTGCTGTCCTAAGTCAGAGGACCACTGATGGTCGCACTCACCCTTGTGCCTTCTTTTCTAGGACTTTATCCAGTGCTGAACGCAACTATGATGTAGGGGACAGGGAACTTTTAGCTGTCAAGCTGGCCCTGGAGGAATGGAGACATTGGCTGGAGGGGGCCAAGGAACCATTTCTAGTATGGACGGACCACAAGAATCTGGAGTACTTGAAGGCAGCTAAACGACTCAACCCAAGACAAGCAAGGTGGGCTCTGTTTTTTGGACGGTTTAATTTTGCGCTCTCTTACAGACCTGGGACCAAGAACATAAAGCCAGATGCCTTGTCAAGAATTCATGAACCCTCTCATTTGGGGGCCAGTGGTGCAGAAGAGTTTATCCTCCCAGAATCAGTGAGGCTGACAGTGACCATGTTGGAGCTGGAGGAGGAGGTCAGGGATGCCGCCCGGGACCTTCTGGTTCCGGACTCGTGTCCCCCTGACAGACTGTTTGTCCCTGAACATCTGGTCCCCAAGGTACTCAGGTTCTGCCATAAGTCTCGTCTGTTTTGTCATCCAGGCATTAACAAGACCTTGCAAATTGTCCAGTCTCAATTCTGGTGGGGCTCATTGACAAAGGATGTTAAAGAATTTGTTACAGCCTGTCATCAATGCTGCCAAGCCAAGTCTTCTCGTCGCCCACCCTCAGGGTTGCTGCGGCCCCTTCCTATTCCATCACGCCCTTGGTCACACATCGCCATGGACTTTGTCACAGGTTTGCCCGTTTCTAATGGTTTCACTGTCATGCTGACTATCGTTGACAGATTTTCTAAGATGGTCCATCTGGTCCCCCTGAAGAAACTCCCCTCTGCAAAGGACATGGGGGAGATCCTGGCACGGGAGGTTTTCCGCCTCCATGGGCTCCCCACTGACATCGTCTCAGACAGGGGACCTCAATTCGTCTCCCGGTTCTGGAAGGAGTTCTGCACCATGCTGGGCATATCTGTCAGTTTATCGTCAGGGTTCCATCCGCAAACTGATGGACAGACCGAGAGGGCAAACCAAGAGATAGAGACCAAGCTTCGTATCCTTTGTGACACTGACCCTACCAGGTGGTCGCACAACCTACCGTGGGTGGAACATGCCTTGAATGCCCTTCCCTCTAGCACCACTGGTCTTTCGCCCTTCTACGTTGTCCACGGTTTCCAGCCACCGGTGTTCACTATTCAGGAGAGGGAGGCTAAGGTCCCCTCTGCTCACGCTGCCGCTATGAGGTGCCAACGGGTCTGGAGGACAGCCAGAAGGGCCATGATCAAGATGTCAGAGGTGCAATCCAGATCTGCTAATCGGCACCGTGTCCCGGCACCCACCTACCGAGTTGGCCAGAAGGTCTGGTTGTCTTCTAAGGACCTTCCTCTATGGGTGGAGAGTCGGAAGCTGGCACCTCGTTTCATTGGCCCCTTCCCCATCTCTAAGATTGTGGATCCAGTGGCGGTTCGCCTACAGCTGCCCCGGTCCATGAGGATTCACCCCACTTTCCATGTGTCTCGGGTCAAGCCCTACACCATACCTCGTCTCGAGCCTGCCTCCAGACCCCTTCCACCCGCTCGGTTCCTGGATGGGGACCCCATCTACACCGTTCGCCGCATCCTCCGGTCCAAGAGAAGGGGACGTGGCGTCCACTATCTGGTTGATTGGGAGGGATATGGACCAGAGGAACGGACCTGGATTCCGGGTCGTTTTGTCATCGACAAGACCCTCCTGAGGGACTTCCACCGTCTCCATCCTGGTCAGCCGAAGGGTCCGTCAGGAGCCGGACCTTAGGAGGGGGGTACTGTCATGTTTCTGGCCCGCCTGCCTGCTTTGTGTTTCTCCTCAGTACTGGCCTCTCATCAAGCTCATCTGGTCCACCTGCACGCTGCTGCGCTGGAGCACAATCAGGCTCATGTCTCCCACCTGTTCACCAGCAGTTATATTCAGCTCTCAGGCAGGCAGACGGCGCCAGATTTTTGAAAGCCTTGGTGTGAGTAAATATCCAGCATTTTCTCCTGACCTGACCACGATCTCGATCTTGTATTTGTCTCTTGGATTTCCCTGCCCTGTCTAGCCCACGTCGGATTCTCTACTGGCTTCTGTTTTCTGGACTCGACCCTGCTTCTGCCTTTTGACCTCAGCCTCCTGCCTCGCCCCTGGATTTGTCTGCCGGATATTGCCTCCACGTGTTAGACCCTTTTTCTGTGCCCTGACCACTGCTCTCTGCCTGACCCTCATAAGGTTTGCCTTGTCCTGCTTTCCTGATCCTGCCCCACAGATTGGTCACCTGTCACAGACCACGGTGCTACCTGGACCCCCTCATCCTCTGCAACACTCTAAGGTTAGTGGCTTTCCTTATTCAGCCTTGCCCCCCCCAGGACTACTACCCACTAACCTGCTTCTCTGTCCTCAGAGGTTCCTGTCCCATTACCGGTGGTTACCTGCCCCTTACCCTGATCAAAAATAAAGCTTGCATTATTTTTTCACTTGGTGTCTGACTGAAATTTCGGGTCCTCAGTTCTGAGCATTACACAAACGCACAAACAGGTGGGCAGATTAGCAGGAAGTCCTAATAGCCATTTTATAGTTTTTCTCTATATAAAGTCTACGTTATATAGTGTTATGGCGTTACAACATATCAGGGTTTTCAAGAAAACCAGTCCTTTATGTGTTTTGGGGGTAAAACTCCAGCGGAGGAGCGGAGTCCTGAGGTGTGTGTTTTAAGACTGACTGAAGGAGAAATCTGTATAGATTTTTAAATCAAGCTGTGCTCTCTGTTTAATCGGAGCTGCCCCCACAGCCGGATGAAAGTGCCTAAAATGTTTATTCCTCTTTAAGCAACTTCACTCTGACAGCCACGTTCCGCCGCGAGCAGCTGAGTGCTCGCTGCTGAATAAAACAGAGGGGTTTTAATCGAAAGGAGGAAGATAATGTTTTAGCCAGCGTCGGTGTCTGCCTGTTAGCAAAATAGCCTCACGAAACCTGCAGGACGGATTTTAATAAAACTCCCGGAAACAAATCCCTGGATGGGCTTCTTAGCAATCCAATCGCCACAGCCAACTCACCTTAGAAAGCACACACACACACATACAAAAATGGCTTTAATTCAGTCAGTTTTACAGATACTGAGCTCAAATTTGGTATGGTAGTAGCCGAGTCATTCACAGAACATGCTCTGAGGGTAATTGATGTTTTCAGCTTAGCAGAAGATGATCTCAGTCACTCGGCCTTTTGTTCGTCCTGTTACGGGGGAACACGGGGTGTGTGAAATCCAGGTTTTTTTCTCCCCCTTTTCCAAGCGATCCCGAGCACACGGCACTCTCCCCCTTAACGTCTGAAGGTGACGGCAGCTGACAGTGTTTTGATTAATTGGGGGCACAAAGTCTTCGAAGAAAAAGGCATCATTGTGTCCCTGACGCTCATCATCGTTTGCCTAAAGAAAAAAAGAAAGAAATGTCTGAGACAAGATTCCTGCAAGGAGCCCGGAGTTGTGCTGCCGGTTGCAGCTGAAAGCCCGTATTCAAAAGGAGAAAAAAAAAAAAAAAAACCACGAGCTGCTCCTGAATGAGAGAGGGAATTCAGCATGCATGGAAATCTCTGTTACTAACTGACTCATTGCATGAAAACTGGAGGATTTGGAGTGAAAGGGAGAGGGGGGGGGGGACTGGGAGAAAGAAATAAACTTGATAGTGTGTGAAGGAGCTGAGGGAGAGAAAGAGAGAGGGGAAAGCGAGACTCGCTGACAGCTATATGAGATGCTGCTTTTGAGAGGAGGCATCCTGTTTCCTGTTGCAGTAATCATTTTATAACCTCATAGTCTTCACCTGACCTTGTGGAAATTGGTGCTTGGATTATTATTTTTATCCCCCCCACCCCACCCCTCTTTTATCTGCACGGATCCATGCATGTAATCTGGAACCAGATTTCTCTAAAAAAAATGGTAACGTTTAAGGCTTGATGTGTGCTTTAAAGTGAAACCTAAAGTCTCTTTGGGGATTTTTTTTTTTCCTTTCTTTTTTGCTGCAAAACTCTAACCACGTGCTTTTCAAAGTGCGCTCGTGTGTGAACAAAAGCTCTGCTTCTGTAAGGAGAGCGCGCAGTAAAACAACTTCTGTCACTTTGGCTAATTTGGCATGCCTAGGAATTTGTGCCCCTCTAAAGGTGATGAAATCCCCCTTTGGATATTTTTGTCGCCTGCCGCCGCTGAAGACAGAGTGGTGGTGTTTTAGAATGTGTGTGTGTTTGTTTGTCTGCACAGTTAGCAAAATATCTTGTTAATCATTGAACAGATTTTAATGAAACTTTTAAAAAGCAATAATTGGGTGTAAATCTGCAGCTGATTAACTTTTGGAGTCAACTCGATTCAAGATGGCTGTCACAGCCAATCAAACTTAGGAAACACAAAATGGCTGTAACTCAGTGGGTTTTACAGATATTGAGCCAAATGTGAGGGTGTCAGTAGCTGAGACCGATCCCCGACTTATACTCTGAGCTCTAACTAATCTTGCAAGATCTGTGTTTGAAACATTGGAAATAACTGTTGCACTCAACTCTGTCTGTCTGTTAGCAAAATATCTCATGAACCACAGGACGGTTTTTAATAAAAAAAATTAAGGCAGTAGTCACTGGATGTCTCTCTACTGCTGATTGACTTTTGAACCCAATCCAATGCAAGACAGCCACCGCAGCCAGCTGACCTTTGAAAACACAGAAATGGCTGCGATTCAGTCGGTTTCACAGATACTGAGCGAAAGATTTGTTGTGGTAGTGGCCGAGAGTCATTCACAGCACACGCCCCCGAGCTCTGACACATCATGCGAGACAGCCAGTGAGATCGTGCACGATCATTCTGCGGTTTGACCAAATCCTTGAAAATCCCCGTCTCTTCTCGACACCAGGCGATCGTCGTCTGGCGGCGAGCGATATGCATTCCGTCAAGGGCTGCTAAGCCTTTAATTGTGAATGATTTCATATTGACCGCAGCAGATTGAGTGATCTCTGCTTCTCTCAGGAGGGCCTATTACAGTGAAAAACCAAAGCCTGGGGAAAGACGGCTGCAGATGTGAACAAATTGTCTCCCTCTAGTGTCCTTGCCTTTCTGCTTCTTCTTCTTCTTTCTCTTTGCCGAGCTAAAGCACCTCTTCAGGCTGCAGGGGAAAAGGGGCCAGGCTGAAAACATGCATAATTGACAGACCCATTTTCAGGAATTAGACCGCCACCCATCCTGCACACTCACCTGCTCTTTCATCCTGGCCGGGGAATAATTTAACATTTGCGATGAATCTAACAAATAACATTTCTAGCCCCCCCCCACCCATTGATTTCTACATTTCCTCGAGGGTGGTTGCGTTTAAACCCTGTCAACTGATGGTGATTTGTGAGGATTACTGGGATTGCATATCCGTCTCTTAGTGAAACTGTCTGAAATAAGATCAGTAGGAAGGATCTTCTTATGATTAGTGATTTCTCTCCCCCATTATGCCTTCTGTAAGCACACAGATGAGTTAATTAAACTGTGCCCGAGGCTGTGCACAGGTAGATGGACCACTGTGATATGCAGACATTATTCCACATTACATATGAGGAAAAAGAAACCGTAATATTGAATTTGAGATAGCTATCCTAAAGGCTCCTCTCAGAACTGGCTAATTTTGTATGGAGATTTCAGAAAATATTCATTTGTACTAAAGTGCTCCAAAGCACCCTCAAGCTATGACAAATCAGCACGAGGCGCCCCAAAGGACCCCGAAATCGCTCCTCGGAGTATTACAAAAACTCACAGTCTTTTAAAGTATGCATGAGCAGAGGATTCAACACATAGTGAATTTTTTTCTGGAACGAACCACATACTGTACATCGGTTTCCTGTTTTGGTTTATTTTTTTGTTTGTTTCTCTCTCTTTGTTTTTTGCTGTCTAATTACTTCTGCTTACTTTGTGCTATTTTAGTCATTCGCATGTCAAAACGGGTGCCAGGACTTTTTGTTTTAGTATATTTTATACTTTTCAAAATATTTCACTTTCTTTACAAATATTCCCCCCTCGAAAATAAACTGAGATCTCTTCAATTCCTTCAAAAAGCTTTTTCTCTTTGAAAACTGCTTCGGCTACTCTTGGGTTTTTTTCTTGCATTTTTAGATGTTCTGCCACTTTTAGGTTTAAGCTAGCCTTTTGCTGCTTTTAGTTAGCATTTTGCTCCTTTTTGCTTTAAGATAACCCCTTGCTCCTTTTAGCATTACCTACTGTTCTGCTGCTTTTATCTTTTGCTAGCCTTTTTCTGCTTTTAGCTAGCATTTTGCTGCTTGTGGCTACCTTTCTGCACCATTTAGCTTTAAGCTAGCATTTTGCTGCTTTTATCTATAGTTTTGCCACTTTTTTTTCTTTTAGCAAGCTTTTGCTGCATTTTTCTAGTGTTTTTCTACTTTTAGTTTTTAGCTAGCCTTTTGATACTTTTAGCTTTTCACTAGCCTTCGTCCACTTTTAGCTACTGTTCAGCTACTTTTAGCTTTAAGCTAGTCTTTTGCTGCATTTAGGTGTCCTGCCACTTTTAGGTTTTTAGTTAGCCTTTTGCTGCTTTTAGGTAGCATATTGCTCCTTTTTGCTTTTGGATAGCCTCTTGTTACTTTTACCATTTAGCTGCTGTTTGTCACGATGTGGGGTGAAGGAGGCGAACCCTGAGCGCAGACTCATATTGAAAAATAAACTAATTTATTTAGAAATAAAAGGCAAACCAAATCAAAGGCTGACGTGGCAGCAAAAGATAAACTAAATACAAAGACACTAACTAACTTAAACAAAACATGAACAGACCTGAGACAAGACGAAAACCAAACAGAGTGGGGGGGGGTGACGAGGCACGAGCAAGCAGCAGCACATCAGGGAGGCAAAAGTATGACAATGAACCAATGAGGAAATGAAGAAAGTGACCGGGTTTTAAAGGCAGAGGGTAATTATGGAAAGTGGGCACAGGTGAGTGAATACAATCAAGGCTTGGGGCAGGTGTAAGTGGGCGTGGCAGATAGACCAAAGAGTGACTGGGGAGGAGTGAATAGTGACAGGCACAGAGAAACATGAACACAACAAAACCAAACCCAAAGGATCAGGCTCCAGTATAAAGTGGATGACGACATCATTTACCTGCTTCACTGGGCTGGGAGATAAGCTCCTGCTTCTGCAGCTTCCTGGAACTTTCTGGCTACTGTTTGTGTGACTCCAGAGAGAGAACAGGAGATGATGCTGAACGGAGGAGCCGTCCTATCACCTGAGCAGGTATATATATATATATATATATATATATATATATACCAAAAGAGCAATAGAGGCCAGGGTCTATCATACCAGGCAGGACCCAAGATGCAGGCTGTTCAAAGATGCCTGCAAGATAATAACAGGAAAGAAGATGCAGGCAGGGAAAGCATACCTGGAACGCCACAACCAAGTGGCTGGAATAGTGTACAGGAACATCTGTACCAAGTATGGACTGGAAGTCCCACAGTCAAAGTGGGAGACTCCACCAAGGGTGGTGGAGAATGGCAGGGCTAAGATACTGTGGGACTTCCAGATCCAGACTGACAAACAGAGTGATGGCTGACCAACCGGACATTGTGGTGATAGATAAGATGCAAAAGAAAACAGTGGTGATAGATGTAGCAGTCCCAAGAGACTAACATTAGGAAGAAAGATCAGAAAAAGCTGGAGAAATACCAAGGGCTGAAAGAGGAAATAGAGAAGGTGTGGAGAGTCATGGCCTCAGTGGTGCCAGTGGTCATCGGAGCACTCGGTGCTGTGACCCCCAGATTGGAAGAGTGGCTCCAACAGATCCCAGCAGCAACCTCAGAGATCTCTGTCCAGAAAAGTGCAGTTCCTGGAACAGCTAAGATACTGAGCAGGACACTCAAGCTCTCGGGCCTCTGGTAGAGGACCCGAGCTTGAAGTGAAAGTGGAACCACCCAAACTGCCCATGTGGAACAAAAAGGGAGAGATGGAGGTTTTTCACAAGAAAGATTTGTCACAAGAGAGGATATTTTCCATGTCTTTTACTGCTAAAAAATGCCTTCAGTAACACATAAATTAGGAAAGTAAAGTTTTGATTTGAACAGGTTGTTCTTTGTCTTCATTGTCATCACCTTCTACAAATAAGATGAAAGGTGGACAGTAATGTTCTGCATGTGTGTGCACACACGTGACTCAGTTTTCCAGATATAGACATAAAACTTGGCGTGGGATTAGTTAAGAGGCGTCCCAAGCACATAATATAACAGATTGCACAAGATCTTTGCTTAAAATTCTGCAGGTAACTACTGAAGATGACTCCATCCCTCTGTTAGCATAATATCTCATTTTAAAACTTTGGCCTTTCATTTTAGTGGGGGGTTTCGATCCCCACATGTCTGAGGCGTGTTCACATGCAGATATTGTTTTCAAAATGGGACACATTAAGCTTAACAGAGACAAGCCCAGGAGCCCGTTTCAGAGCTGGTTTATTTGAGAGAAGATGCTCTGCCTGAGACATTTTTAAAACATCCTGCAGATGCTGACCCTCTCTGCGCACCGAGCAAAGCTTTCTCCTTTCTCCCTTGTTTCATTTAAAAAAAATTTTTTTTTCACTCTCTTCTTTTTCCCTAACTGGCTGCCACGGGGAATTCTCTCCGTTGCCAACCACTTCCCACTCTGCAGCCGCTGACCTCAACACTGACCTTGCCTTGTCTGTGCCATTGAGATGAGAGCGAGAGATACCACAACCCCGGCCTCACCCCCACCACGCTGCAGGGCTTGAATTTTGCCTGTCTCATCAGTCTTTTTTTGCGGCGGCTTGTTATTCCTTCCAGATCCCAACACTTTTTTTTTTTTTTTGCTTTCCAGCCCATCAGGACCCAGACTGAAAAACGGCGCTCGTGGCTCAAAGAGATATTGAGCTTTGGCATATAGACCCAGGCTGTCGATACAGATTAGGCTGATCAGATAAAGTTTATCTGCAGCGTCTCAGCGTCCTTTTGCTCGGGTACCAGCCTAATTCCGGGCTACGATTGATAATGTGACCGAGGATCAAAGCAGATCAAAATTGGTGCCATTGTTTTAGCCAAAAAACAGCTGGATGGGGGAAGGCGGGGGTCTTGTTGAGGTAAGTTTTTGTGTGTCTTTTCATGTAGCTCAATAGCTGAGGGTGCAAGATAATAGTTGTAAAAGGTGCACATTAGGTCTGCAGGTTGTTTGTGGGCACTTTCATGCTCAGCTCAATTCAAGATGGCTCCCATAGCCAAGTGACCCTAACCCCCCCCCCACCCCCACCCCCCC
>NC_051442.1:16666730-16683114 GCF_001649575.2 Kryptolebias marmoratus
CCACACACACACACACAAAAATGGCAAAAACTCTGTCAATTTTTCAAATATTCAGCTAAAATTTGGAGTAGCATTAGTTGAGACTTATCCTCAACACATACTCTGGGCACTAACAAATCACATAGGATCTTAGTTATTGTTTTTCTCATTAGGTATTTCTATTCAAATCAGTCTGTTAGCAAAATATCTCATGAGCCACTGGATGGATTTTAATGAAAGTTTCAGGGAGAAATCATTGGATATACATCTACAACTAATTAACTTTTGGAATCATCCCGATTCAAAATGGCCACCACAGTCAACTGAACATAGCGAACACAAAAATAGCTATAGCTCTGTCAGTTTTTCAGATATTGTGTAGAAATTTGGCACAGTTGTAGCTGAGAGTCATTCACAATGTCCACGTCAGGTGCTATGTATTGCACAAGATCTTTGCCTAAAACTTTAGCATTAGCTGTTGGAGTCACCCCTGTTTGTCTGTTAACAAAATATCTCATGAACCCCGGCACAGATTTCAATGAAACTTTCAGAAAGCTATGATTAAATATACATCTACAACTGATTAACTATTGGAGTCAGTCTAATTCAAGACGGCCGCCACAGCTAATCAACATTACTTAATGCAAATTTGGCTATAACTCAGTCAGTTTTGCAAATATTGAGCAAACATTTGGAGTGGAAGTAGCAGAGACTGACTTCCATCAGAAAGCGTTAACAGATCTCACAATATCACATGAGACTGCCATAAATGAAATTTAAATGTTTGACCAAAACAGCTTCAGCTCTGTCATTTCTCAACATAAGATGATCTGAGTTTAAAAGTCTGGCATAAAGGGTGGCGGGCGGTATGTATTCCTTCCAGGAATTCTAGGCTTTTAATTGTTTCATTATTTGGTGCTTTTGTGTGGTTCTGTGGGAGAAAAATATATATTTCAAAAGACCTAAATAAATAAATAAAAAAAAAACACCACTTTTAGTCTCTGTGTATCATTCCAGCTGGAATCTTTAACACAGGCGTCACGTCAAGCCTGAAATGTCCTGTCATTGCAGCAAACGGAAGAGTTGCAGGGCTTTCTGACTGTAACCTTTAATGAAAAGCAACAATGTCACCACCAGAGGGCACTTAGAGCATGTTTATTCATAAGCAGAAGCGCTGATTACATGCCTGCATGTCTTTGTCTACCTTCATGAGCCTCAGAGTGCTAAGTTTCCTGTAGTATTTTCTGAGCTGCGTGTACGCGCTCCAGGTTCACCGGGTTCCCGGTGGCACTGTGACCTGTCTTACTCAGGCTGGGGACTGTGTATTCCTCAGATTGCAGTGGAATGAGCTAAAGTGCTGAGCTGCTTTATGGACCCTTTTCTCTTCTTTTTTCTTTTGTCGTACTAAGCCTCAGAGAAGACGTGCAGCTCCAGGGTAAACTCTAACAAACTCAGCCGGGGAGACAGCTTTGTCTGCTCCAAAAAAAAAAAACACAAAAAAAAAAAAAAACCAGAAGCAAATTGACCTTTCGGCAACACAGACGTCGAAAGTGAAATCTCCTCGTACACAATGATTGCGTGCTTTATTAATGCCGTGCAAAACAGCCTTTCTGCCTGAGCACGGCGACACATAAAAGCGAGGAGAAATTAAATGTCCGAGAACACAAGAGGGCAGTAAAAAAAAAGAAGAAGAAGAAGAAGAAGAAGGAAAAAAAAAGAGAGTGCGAGGCTTATTGAATGTGGCTGCGTGTAAGAGGGGAAACTCGGTCCAAACAAGCTCGGGTGGAGAGATGAAGAGGGGAGGCATGGCAGCAGTAAATGATGCTCGCCCTCTTACACCTTGTCAGTTATTAGGAGAAGCCAGAGGAGAAAGCTGACATTACTTTGTGCTGTCTACAGAGAAAATAATTGGCTCGCAGGCCGCCTCGCTGGCACCTAAAGCACTTGGAGGAGATGTTTTAAGGTTCCACACAGCCAGGGGGAGGCTGAAACATAAATATATACATGCAGTGTGGCATGCAAAAGTTTTGGGCCCTCGTCAGAACTTCGCTCGGTCTGATTTGTGAACAGATAAGGGACAAGGTAGTGTGCGCTAAACGACACAAATAGTTTACGCACTACTAGTGCATTGTTGTGTTTCGGTACAAAAAAAAAAAAAAAAAAAGGAAAGCAACATAATGCAGTAGTTTGGGAACCTCTGGGAAGTTCAAAAAGTGGTGGTGCACCAAAACCAAAACCAAAAGCCATAGCAGAATTTCAGTACCTTCTATGCGGTCATATACAGGGTATTTCAAAATGTGGGATGGTAAGGAAACACCTTTTTTTTTAACCTTACAGTTGATATTACTACCTAAGAACAAACCAATCACTACACAGCTCACCTACTCTCTTAAATCCCTACTCCTAACCGAAACCAGCCATCCTCGAAGGAATGCCTGTCGCCCGCCACCTTTCGTCCCAGAGGTTTTAAACTTGGATAATCTTTTATTATCTGTTAGTGCTTGAATTATGTGTTGGGAAGGACTGTCAGCTACTACCACACCACGTTTCAGGTCAACGCCTGTTAAATTCACAGTGTTATAGCCATTGTTGCGGTTGCTAGGACTGCTTTGCTGTGGCAGCCATCTTGAATTTCACAGACTCCAGAAGTTAATCAGTTGTAGACGTTCATTCAGTGATTCCTTTCTGAGGGTTCTATTGAAATCTGTCCAGTGGTTCATGAGATATTTTGCTAACAGACAGATTACGTACATTAGACTATCTGGCCAAGGAATCCAGTGGGGGCAGTAAAATTTTAGAGGGGCCTATTACCTCCTCCTGGTTCTCCCTTGGTGGTGCCCCTGACCCCAAGAAATCTTAAATTCTGACATTGACATTTTTAGGGTTACATCTTTTGCAGCTCTTGGAAAAACCTCTGCTCAGAACTTGAAAAACGCTTCAGATATCTCACACTCTGAAGTGGTGGCGCTCTGTTTCCTCCACCTGCACAGCTGCCGGAGTCCTGAACGTAAACAGTTCCTCCATCACAACAAAATTCTGCATCACAAGTTTAGGAATCAACACCTAAAGGAGCCTAATTCATTTTGAGAGGTGCCCCTAACCTTTTCTTTGTTAAAAAAAAGTATGTTTCAATCTGAAAGGTAGAGAGTTTCAAGGAAGGTTTCTATTTAACAAGCTGGTAGTGGATCGAGCAGGACTTGGAAACATGTCACTATCAGAGAGGAGAAAGGATTCCGGTAAATACCAGCAAATTCTAAACCCCAGCGCACTTCTGTGACATGAAGCCCACGGTCCATAAATCTGCACATTTCAAAATCTCCTCATAGATCTTTGAGGAACAAAACAGCAGAGAGAGCTGAGACCTTCGGCACCAGGATATGTTGAAAAACTTTTTAAAAATTGTGTCATATTCGACGGAATATACATCTCTGATCATTACCGCCGCTAAGGAGGTTAGGCTGTCTGTCTGTCTGTCTGTGGACAAGATTACTTAGAAAGTTACGAACAGCTTTTCATTAAATTTTCAGGATACGTCAAACATGATATAAGGAACAAGTGAACAAATGTTGGTGGTGATCCAGTCAAAGGTCAAGGTCACAGATCAGCCCGTGCTCTAACTCTGCAGCTGTACAACAGGAATGTTAAACTCCACAGCTGGACACCTCACACATCGAGGGTGATCACCAATAATTTCAAGGTCAAAGGTCAAGGTCACAAATGACCTTGTGCTCTAACTATGCGACCATGTAACAAAGAAAAAGTAAAATCCATAACTGGACACCGCTAAGGTCAAGGCTGATCACCATTGACTTCAAGGTCATGGGGTCAAAGGTCAACATCACAGCTGACCTAGTGCTCTAACTCTGCAACAGTGTAATGTGGGAGTGTCAAACTGCACAGCTGGACAAAGATGATGACTGTTGATTTCAAGGTTCATGGGGTCAAAGGTCAAGGTCACAGGTAATCAGTCTGTTAGAAACTTGTCTCTGCTCCTACATGTGACCCTTTTGTTTCCTCCACCAATGAAGTCATGTTTCCAGTTGTGTCTGTTGGTTTGTTTGTCTGTCTGTCAGCAAAGATCAGGTAAAAACTAATGAACAGATTTGGAGGAAATATTCAGGAAATGTTGGGGTCATTACAAAAAAACTGGTTTACATTTTGGTGCTGATCCAGATTATGATCTGTATCGTGTTTTTTTAAATTCGCAATGTGGCCTTGGTGGAGGTTTGAGCTCTGAGTGCTCTTTTTTAGTCAAGGCACCCAGATATTTGCATTCTTTATCATTTTTTGTTTACTTAATAATTCAAAACTTTAAGTCAGTTGAAATATGAAAAGTATAATGATATTTCAGTATGAATGTCATTACTTAATTACTAACTACATCACCAACTGAGAGTATATAGAGGTGAATTCAACTAAAATGGAGCATGATTTACAAAATCCAGTCATATTTTGTCAGTTGTCCTGTATCTTAGTAATTAGTAACTATTGTATACAATAGATATTTTTTAAAAAGTGTATTAAATTGTTAAATTATTAGTATAAATTATTATTATTATTAATACCAATTTAAATTATTAAATTTGTATTTTTTTATAAATTTAGTTTCACTCTACAACTGAAAGTTTATATATATATATATATATATATATATATATATATATATAGTGAAGAAGGCCAGTTTATAGTGATCATGACTGGTGTATGACCAAAAATGCAGGCCTTTTTCTCCCGCTTACAGCTTACAGCTTACAGCTTACAGCTTACAGTTTACAGCTCGGTGCCAAGAGTATTCCTGCTTCGGTTGCAACCTGACTTCCTGTTTGGGAGACGTCCTCCCGTGTCTTCAGGGCTTCCCTTCTGACCCGATCCTTGTCCAACTGGTTCTTCTTTTTTCACCTGTCTTTGGTTTCACAAAAAAAGGGACAGAAAAAGTCTACTGCTCTGTCTGCTCTGTGCGGTTTGCAGGTTTTATTAACAATCAGGTGAGAACTGTCTACGAGCTTTTGTCTTCACTGAACTTTCCCAAAAACAAAACAACACCTAACCTGTTCATAAAAACTTGGCTAACTTGAGCAAAGAGTGGAAAACGAGCCAGGACAGAGCTCTGTGTTGATTTGTTTGTTTAAAAGAAGCAATTATGGTACAATTCCAGCAACAATCAGAGGGTATAAATGCTTAACTTTTATTTAACATTGCAGGGATTTATCTCAGAGAAGCATCCAACAACAACAACAAAAAACCAACAAAAAACTGATTTCCTGGCACAAGTTTCTCTTTCTTTTTTTTTAAACGCAGCCTGCTGTGAAAGGCGCCTTATCATTTTGGCAATTTGTGCTTCCTTATGCAAATGTGTTGCTAAATTGTAAAATTAAAAGTAAAAAAAAAAACAAAAAAGCATCTGTATGCTGGTGCATCGCAGCTGTTTAATGCAATCAGGACTTGAATATCTTAAGGTTTTGCAGAGAGGAGGGAGACTAAAAAAAACAACAACAACGAAAAAACCCAAAAACAACTTAAATTGGGTGTTTTTTCGACAACGCTCTGCAGCAAAACGGCCGCAAGTTTGCATTCCTGGAGCGTTCAGTCACCATGCAGATAATTTTCACGAGCGTCAGTGAATCATGAAGGACACTTAAGTCTGAGATGTGATCAAAATACAGAGGGGAGGGGCGCACCAGGCGCTTGGAGTTTGTTAAGTAAAGTGACGACGCGTTGTCCGCCTGTTTGCCCTCTGCTCAGCAAAGTCGTCGTTGCTTCCTGTTGTGCTCATGTCAGAGCAGACGTGCACATCCTGTCTGCAGAAAAGACGATTCCTAAAGAGAAAGATGGCGTTGAAACAGATAAAACGAAGAAAGCATTCAGGGAAACTGTGGAAATTAGTCAGACTTGGCAATCTTCTATTTTTTTTTTTTGTTTTTGTTTTTTTAGAAAAGAACTAAGAGGAGTCTTTAAAGAATAGGAAGGAAACATCAGTCAAATCAAGTCAATGTAGCGTTTGGGTGAATAAAAGTGGCAGGGTTAGTTCTGCTGTAATAAAAAGCACCTTGCGGCCTTGAAAGGGAGTCAGGCTGCAGAGGAGCAGCAGCTCGGTTACATAAGAAGCTGTTTGCTGAATGTGTAGTGCCATCGTGTGCAGAGCTCTCTGCATTACATTCTTTTTGTTCCCTTTTGCTTCGTTTACCTCAGTATTTCACATCCAAGTAGATGCTTTTAAAAAAAGGGTTATTAGACAAGCCAAAGCACTGCTTTTTCTTCACACATAATAAAAGTAGAATCAGGCTTTTATGCAGAATGGCCAAAGTAAAACGAAGGGTTTTTTTTTTGCTTATTGTGCTGAAACTCCTTAGTTTCTTAAGAGTTGGCGCTCTCTGTGAAACGTGATTAAATACAGCACCTGGAGGAGGTCGTGTGTTTAAGAAGTGAGCCCTTTACAGGCTTCTAAACGCAAAACTACCAAAAACTGAAAGGCGTTTATCTCGTAGGGAACATGAAAGGGGTTTGTTTTTTATCTGGAAAAAATGTCTGCACACAACAAATGAGCTTCAGGCTCATTTTCCTGTGAAAATCTAACCTGGGTTCAGGTTCTTTGAGTAATCACAGTCTCTATTTGGACAAAATCCAAAAACATCAGCAGCGTCTCAGGGCTCGTGATCCTTTAAAGTGATGTTTTTGAAGATGCGTCGAAGTGGAAAACTTTTCTTTGGGGCGGAGGCTGTCGTTCGGCGGTTGGGCGGTCGCCTTCCAGTTGGGAGACAGGGGGTTTAAGATGGTTAATCCCCAGCCCTGCCATATGTGTGGAGGTGTCCTTTAGGCAAAATGTTGAACCCAAACCCCCCTCCCGCCGCCCATGATGTGCTTATCGCTTGTCTGATTTTCCTCACTTGTAAATCGCTCCGGATGGAAGCGTTTGCTACATGACGTAACATGATGTAATGTTTGCTGGGTGGAAATGCAAAAAGGGAATTTCGGAAAACACAGACATGAGAGACTCGGGGCTGAAGAGAAGAGTCTCAGAGTTTGTTCTTATAGTTTAAAGTGGGGTTCTGTGCACAGGTTATGAACAAATAATATCTTATCTGTTGTAGATAGCTCTTTGAACAAACTAAGTTCGGAGAAATAGAGCTTTGGTCTCGGCCCTGCTCGACTAGTCATTAGCTCATCCATTTGATCAGCTTTAAACTCCGTTCCTCCAAACTGAAGTCATTTAAAGAGGTATCTGCGACAGGCAAGATAATAACTGCTCCCAATCTTTCCACAGAACTCCACCTAAAATTTTGAACTATCCCTTTAAAAGGTCTGTGAAGGCACAGTTGTCGACGAATGACATAAACAGGCTCTGCGTGCTATCATTTACCACACATCTTTTAAAGAGGAGCCTCACTTCATTTGCAAAACGACAAATGAGAACAAACGGGTCCAGCTGCAGAGCTGCCTTAACTCGTTCTGAACTTCTCGCGCACTAAAACATGTGGTGCATTTTAAGAGAACAAAGATGTCAAAGAGGGCGAGAAGCTGTCAGAACGAAAACCCTGTGAAAAGAACAAATGGATTTCAAAAACAAAACAAACAGTCACATCAGTTGTTTTTTTCTCGATTCCCAAAAACTTTTCAAACGCTGTCACAAACTGAGGCAACCCAAGTGGGTCGTAAACATGCTCTTGCTCACCAACTTTAAAAAAATAAAATAAAATGCTGGCATCAGTGTCGTCTCTGAACTATATTTAATCTAATAAGGCTAAATGCTTCACAACCTCTCTTATTTTTAATGTCTTCAAAGTAACAACAGTTTTATTTTTTTGCCATAAATTCACACGTTAGTTCCATCTCCGTGGTTCTTCAGAAGACTGTGAGCGACAGAAGCACCAAGTTGTGAAGCAGAGGGAGTAAAGAGCAGGCAGGAAGCGCCGGGCCGCTGCTTCTGACGCCACCGGAAAGCGACTGGTTCTGCCTCCTCACGCTTCTTGTGCGAAGAGTGGTCGTCCTCTTTGTTTGGGCGGAGGGGCTCTCTGTAGTAAAGAATTGATTTGTGGCCAGCCCCATGCCGTTCCCCTCGGATGTTTCGGTAATGAGGCTTTTCTCCGAGAAATAGAACGAGTCCGAGGGGTGGGGAGAGTCAGGCGGGGAAGTTTCCTTTGTGCCAGAGATGAGCTGATCGATGTTATTCGGGCCGGCAGTTGCAGCCTGGTGATTAATGGTTTGGTGGGTTAAGGTGGAAATGCTGATGGGCGTGGCCGTGAAGGTGGAGTGGCCCGTGTTTGAGGTCTTGTGGGGGGGCTGAGGCGTGCTGAGCAGAGCAGAGACCGACAGGTACCACCACGGAGTGGCAACGGCTTCCGAGGCCGTGGCGCTCAGATCAGGGTCGCTGTAGGAGGCGAAGTGCCACCCTCCGGTCCTGTTGGGGTGCGCCCCCCCACACACAGGCTGCGTGTGGCAGGGGCAGCCGAGGACTCGTGTCAGGGTGTGCTGAGTCCAGGAGAGCAGGTACTCCATGTCAGCGTAAAGGTGACAGGCCCAGGGGTTGTTGCCCAGAGTGATGACCCTGAGCGACACCATCCTGTCCAAGACGCCAAACGGCAGCGAGGAGAAGCGGTTGGCGTGAAGGTAGAAGTGAGTCACTTTCGTCAGCCGGTCCAGGGACCCGGGCAGCACCTTCATGAGCAGGTTGTGAGACAGATCGATGGTCTCCACGTGTGTGGGCAGGTTGGTGGGCAGAGTCCAGAAGTGATTGCAGCTGAGGTTGAGCATCCTCAGATTAATCAGGGTGTTATTGATGAAGATGGCCCTCTGCAGATTGTTGTTGGAGAGGTCCAGCGTTTTCAGGTTCCACTGGAAGGCCGTGTTGTTTTTGTCCAGCAGCTGGATGCGGTTGGAGGCGGCGTGGAGCTGCCAGAGGGAGCGAGGCAGCTCTTTGGGCAGCCGGCTCAGCCTGTTGTGGGACAAATCGAGCTTCCGGAGGTGGGTGTACGCCGCCAGCTCGCCGTCCAGGTCGTGGAGCTGGTTGCGGGACAGGTTGAGGGAGCGTATGTTGTGCTGCAGGCCATGAGGCAGCTGTTTCAGGCCCCTGAGGGAGCAATCCACCTCTCTGTGGCTGTGGGTGCAGGAGCACGCGGGGGGACACACGGCCAGGACGCGCAACCCCAGCCACAACACCAGGACAAGTTCCAGAAGGGCCTCTTTAGGACAAAGCTTCAGCAGTGCGGGCCTACTGAAAAAAAAAAAAAAAAAACACAAGGAGAAAAGAATGTTAGTGTTTCTGTACACAGCTCACATCTTCCGTTCTATGCTACACTGAGAAAGAAGACTTCCGCCTGCAGTCTGTGACCACAGGACACGCACATTTCCAGCATTAATCCGATAAATAAATGTGCTGACTGAGCAAACTCAACCCCGTGCTGTGAAAGCACCATGATGCGGGCATTTTTCTATTAACATTTAAACTCTGCCGAGACGCATCATCCAGCAGAAAGGAAGACAGATCCCTGCAGTGATTCTGCCCGGCGCCGACTCTTGCTCAGTCATCTCGGAGGTTGCCGGTGGAGTCAGTGCCGAGCTCTCGGAGGAGGAAAAGCTAGCCCAATAGATGGGCTTTTATTAACGACTCCACAGAGGACTCATGCATCAGCTGCTCCAAAGACAGGCAAAGACACAGCTGGGGGGGTGGGTTAGCCCTGCGCTGCTGAAGCTGCAGTGTTTCTTGGTTTTTTTGCGAGCCAGGGTGTGGCTGAAAGTGTGTGTAAAAAGAACAACAACAACAACAAAAAGCCTTTTAATTTGTTCATAACTCACCTTCTCATCTTATCACTCCGGTCCTCTGCTCCCTTTTAGCCCCGTCCGGCAGCTTCTTCTGCCTCCTGTCCTCCTGCTCTCGAGCTCGGGACCAGCTGATGCTCTGCTGCAGGTGAAGACTTTGCTTTTTTCTTTTCTTTTTTCCAAACGTTTTCCTGCTCTGCAGCTCTTGTAGAACTTGACCCCCAGCTCCCTTGTCCGGTGCACGTGTTCCGCCCCCCCTGGCATGTAGAGTTCAGCCCCCTTTTCCCTCCTGTGAACGCCGGGAGTTCACTAATGCATCTTGTGGGATCTTTTGGGGTTGGCGCAATCGGGCACTGCAGGCTCTGGATTTACTGTGTGCAGTGGAAGTAAAAGGGGAGGGGGGGTGGAGGGGGTGTAAGCAGGGAGAGGTATTGGGAAGGAGAAATGGAGCGCATAATGGAGGGGTTTCTTTGCATACAAGAATTCCACAAGGATGTGTGTATGTGTGGGGTGTGTGTCGGGGGGATCCTCAAGTCCCTTTTTTTTCCTGCTTTTAGGATTTACCTTTCCCCCAACAACTGCTGTTTATGTTTACTTTAACAGGCTGTTTGTGTTCAGGATGAGAGAGATTGCTATCAGTTATCAACCTAATCCATATCATCTCTCTCTCTAAAGTACCCCCTGTGCAAATCGATGAAGTGCTGTAATTGGTTGTTATTTTCCCTGCGTAAATGTAGAGGCTGCCACACAAAGCCTCAAGATTTATTACAGGGGGCTCTCCTCCTCTGCAGCATCCCACCTGTCATCAGCAATACAGCCAGCACTCCGTTCTGCACTGCATTGCTGCACTTCCACTTCGTGGCTGCGCGAGTTGATCGAAAGGGTCGCCTGGCTTGCATCGCTTCTCTGATTAGTGCCACCACGTCCGCCGAGGTCCACAGTCACACTTTTCTTCTGTGGCTTTGCTCCGAGGAAATGCAGACTCACCAAAGCATTCTTCTGCAATGTGCTTGCTGTACTTCCTCACTCAGATCTCTCTCCCCTCTCTCTCTCTCTCTCTCTCTCTCTCTCTTGTTTTACTTTCCTGTCTTGTCTGCCTGCTCACTTCCAGTAGCCAGCCGCACCTAGACTGAAACTCCTGCGCTCTGTCACTGCTCCTTTCAGCAGAAGCCTCCAAGTCAATCCCCTCGCCTCCACTGTCAGGGGCGGCACAACAAGATGCGTTGTCGCTCTGAGTCGCATCCCGGTCCTCGCTGACAGTGGCTACGGCCGATTCTCATCCCTTTCCCTGCAAAGGGCTACTTTGACTCACTCCATTTAAATCCTCCTCTTTCTTTCCTGCTTCAGAAGAGCTTGTGATGTGGAGAATAAAAAAGTAGAGTCTCCCTTGGCTGCAGCTGTTTGCGGACTAGTCGGAGTCACCAAATTGTAGTAAAATACACCGATTTTCCCTTGGAAATACACTCAATAACATAGGCCAAAAGTTGCTAAGAGATCACGTACATATCAGCAGTAAGAACAGTTCTACCTCTCTAGATTCAGATCAGGTGGACTGAGATGTCCACGGCAAGTCTTGAGAATAAATTTGTCTCACTGATTTCTCGAATATGTTTAAAAGTCCGGCAAGAAGAAAGTGACAGCCGGAGATTGACGCAGGCCCCGCGAACGTCTCAAGGTATTTTGGAAACTTCCTCCTGAATATCAATTTGTTGCCAACAGTTGCCACCCAGAAAACTACTGTCCTTAGTCAGCTACTGTCAGCAACAAAATTCACCCAGAGGTCTTTTTTTGTTCTTTTTTTAGCAGACATTAGGCTTTAACGTAGAAAAAAATAAATAGTGATGCGAGATATAGAGCTAATTAGCCTGTTTAGTTTTATATTATGCTATATTTAATACAGTGTACTTGTACATTTTATGTATGTATGTATTTTTTAATGTATATCCAGTTTGGATAATAATGAAAAAAGGTTTGTTTCGAAACAGAAAGGTAAACCAAATTGAAATTTTAAGTGCTTTAAACAGAAAGTTGCAGCTTTTCTTCTGACCCCACAGACCGAAAATAAACCCACTGTGGGCCAGATCTGGCCTGTGGGCTGCCAGTTGGAGATCACTGACTTTCTTCCAGTTAAAGCTCAAATGTCTGCACATCCCTATTGGAACAAAGAAGCCTTTTTAATGTGTTTTTAAAAGCTTTTTTTGTTTTTTTGCCTTGTCAGCTCTGACTGAAGTGAAAGAGACGTTCTTTCTGAGTGGAGTGGCATTGCTTGGAAGAGGCTCATTCTCTGCTTACTAATCAAGCAGCTCTCCCATTTACTCTCTCTCTCTCTCTCTCTCTCTCTCTGAGTAGTATTTTACAAGATTAGTTTAAAACTCCAAAACTAAAGCTGCACATTTATTGCATGTATATCACTTGTTTCTTTTGTGTATGTGTGTCTCGAGACAAACAAAACAGTCAGAAATAAACACAGTTTCATATGTTTTAATGTCACTAAAGGCACAAAAGTAAGAACAATACATTGTGGAGACATTTCCGTCATCCGGAAAGAGAACTAAACAACAGATTTCAGAGACAATTTGTTTGATTTAGGGGAAATGAAAGGATGCTAAAAACAAACATGTTGAGTGAGAAGGGGAAAGAAGTTGAAAGTGAAACTTTTTGATTTTACAGACGGGAAAGTTTAAGGCTGATTCTCTGCTTCCTTTGTGCCCTCGGGGCAGGGGGAGGAGGGGGCTGCAGCTGCAGCTGCAGCTGCCGGAGTGCTCTCAGAGCCGGCGGCCTCCTCCTGTGGCTCGGAGAAGGTCGAACATCCGGCTGCTGCTTCTGCTGCAGGTGGAGGAGCCTCCTCGCCTTTGGGAGGCTCTCCCTCCTTCTTCTTCTCCTCCGCCTTTTTTTGCCCGTCCTCCTTGGCCGCCCCTGCGTCCTGCTCGCTGGCAGCGCTGTCCAGCTCCAGGTTTGTTTGACTCACGTAAGACATCAGCACGGCGGTCTCTTTAGCTCCGGCCCTCGACTTGCTTTCGCCCTTGTTGGCGCCCGAGAAGGCAGGGCCGCTGTTCAGGCCTTCGCTGCGGCTTAGCTTTCTGACGCGCCTGCTCAGCCTGCACACCTTGCATGTCAGCAGTAAGGTGGTCGCCAGGAAAAAGGCGCAGGCCACGATCAGTCCGCCTTGCACCATGAGCTCCGAAAGACATTCCTTCCTCCACCATGAGCACCCTGAGGCAGTCGGTTTGCTGGTCGGTTGTGTGGTTGAAAGTGTGATTCTTAGGACAGTTGTAGTGGGTGTTGTGGTCGACTCATTTTGTGTCATGTTGCCTGCAGAGGTGAGATTCCCATTTTCAGGAGGTGATATTACAGACAATGCTTCACACCATGGGGTAAACAGAAATAAAGCTAAGATTTCTGCACAATATCGAAGGCCATTCATATTGAGATCTGAAAAAGAAAAAGAGAAACATCATGGCAAAACGGTTTGATGCAAGTCAGTCAGACAACTCAAGCATAAACTTGTAAATGTCTTTATTGTAAAATGCCATTTCTCCCCGGATCATGTCTCTCTACATGGGGATGTCACCGACCTCGGAGCCTAAAAGTGGATGATGGGGTGGTGGAGCGGTCGAAGACAGAGAGCAAGCAGCAGCAGTGAGCGCGTGTGTGCAGGCAGTTGGTAACGACGAGATGTAGAAGGTTTTTTTTGCAGCCTAAACAGAATATTCGCCTGGCCTTGCTCGCAAGAAACAACATGGATTTTTGTGGAGCAGAATGTGTTGATCACCAGTGATTTCGCTGATTACCAATAAAAGCGTCCTAATTACGTAGCAATGTTAATGAAGCCGCTCCGCGCTGCACCCGCGTCCTCCCTACTTTTATCAGCTGCGGTATTGAAGACATTTCTCACATTAATGCATCTGTGGTAATCATCCATTAGCATCGGGCCGAAACGCTATAATAAGTTCCTTTGGCGCTTCAAGAAATTGCTTCTCCCGAATTTTCAATGAAGAACTCAACCACAAAACAACAGTTTCGAAAGAGTTTTAACACTGTTTCATTTCCTACGACGTGAGTACTTGTCTTAAGCAGCGAATCCAATACTTTTTTTTTCCCCCTTACAAATTCACATTGCAGTTTCTGTGTAGTTGCATGTTTTTTTTTCTTGTTTATAAAGATAGATGAAGAGCAACGGCCTTTATTTTGTGATGGTTAACCATTAGAGCTTTATTTACATGTAGATTATTAGCGCAATAGCAGGCTGGGCTGTCAGACTGCGCTGGGAGGAATTAAAAAAAAAGAAAGAAGTTTTAGTTTAGTTTTAGCCATCAGAGACTCGATTCTAAAATATTTTGGTTTGCAGAGGAGTTCATGGTCGACTTAATGACTGCAGGGCACTTATGCCCCGTGTCTGCAAAACAAGTACAAATCATCACCCTTCCACCACTGTGCTTGACTGCTGGCGTGAA
This sequence comes from Kryptolebias marmoratus, assembly GCF_001649575.2. Lineage (NCBI taxonomy): Eukaryota > Metazoa > Chordata > Actinopteri > Cyprinodontiformes > Rivulidae > Kryptolebias > Kryptolebias marmoratus. The sequence goes on from NC_051442.1 coordinate 16,680,917, forward strand.
GCTGATAAGCTCCGTTTGGTTTTTGCCGGCTGTTCGTTCAGTGAAAGTCCTGATGTGGAACCTCCAACCCACTGTCAGGAGTTTCAGCACTGTTCACTTTCCTCTGTCGCACTCCACCCATACTGCAAACACGACATAAATTCTTGAAAACTTTATATTTTACAGTTTCTTGAACCTTTGTGTACAAAGACGCGCGGGGAACACCAACCTCGCAAAGATTGTTTATTCTGTCAGCGTTAGCGTTTAGAGGTTTATTTAAATGTAGTGCTGAAGGGACAAAATAAAAAAAAAGAAATAAAAAAATAAAGAAGCAGGCATGAGTGGATAAAGATATAATAGCTTCTTGCAAAACAAATGGAAATTTAGACAAAAAGATGAGGATAAAATGTCATTTTGACAGAAAAAAAAGAAATAAAGCATATTGTGCTGAGCCTGCTGTTAGTTTATTTATTTATTTTTTTTACATCTGTACAGGTGTGGAAACCATCGGCTGACCTTTAAATATCCGATTAAACAGAGGAAACAATTTGCTTTCCAAAGTGGTCAGCAGGAATGGATGCTGCGCTCTACAGTACATGTCCCTCTAAAACAGCAGCCTGATAAACTGCTATTGATTCCCCTATACACTACATACACAGCTGTGATGAGAAAACATGCAAAAGTCAAATTTAGGCAGACAAATGGACTGTGGATAATCTTATCTTAGGGCAAAAAAAATAAAATAAATAAATGTAAAAGTAAAGTTTCACCTTGTTGTTGACGTTCTGGCAGGAAGACCAGGAGGATGGTGTGAATGAAGCCGCAGCTCACAGCAAGTGATGAGAGACGTCCAGCAATTTTAGAGGAACTGAGAGACGGTGACAGCGGTCCCAATCAGCTGCGTACTCGTCTCACCGTCTCGATCAATCCTCTTCCTTTTAGGACTATTTTTAAGAAGAGGAAGTGGGTTTTTTTTCTTCAGCCCTCGGGTGCGATGGTCGTGAAAACATCTGTGGAGACTATAAACGAAGTGAAACGCACACACACACACACACACACATATATATATATATATATCTGCAAACAGAAATACCTTCTTTGAGATGTAGCACTGCGCTCACGATGTCATGCCTTTTGCTCACCGTTAAACCATATTCGTTTTTAGTAAAGGCCCCAGTTCACAGAAGCAGACATGTAACAAACTATTTTAGCCAATGCGCTGTTTGTTTTTTTTTTTTAACCACACAGGTTAATTTCTCTGCATCTGTCGCATTATTGTTTTTTTTTTTTTTTTTACTTCCTTCATGTGATCAAGTCACAGCTGCCCACACGTCCCTTAAATTTTGGCCTATGCGTCATAGCACGCGTGAATATTACGCTCAGCCGGACCTTTTAAGGTGCCGAGAAAGGATGGAAAACTTCACAACCCTTTTAGTTGTAAATAGAAACTTTCGCAAGAAGCCACGTTTAAAATTAGTCCTCGTGCAAAATAGAATTAAAGTAAAAATTTGAAAGTAAAGCTGTTTCATATTACTTCCCCTTCTTGCTTCCTCTGGTGCTGATTGCTGTTTTTTTTTTTTTTTAAATATTGTCTTTCCCCAAGTGGTTTGATTTCTACGGTTTGTCTCACTGCACCTGGACTCTTGGAGGGCAAGTGTTAAAGAGAAAAGGCCTTGAAGGAAAAATGCAAATCGCTGCAGATGACAGCAGCAGAAGTGACGCGATAAAGAGGCAACCGACCCAAACCCTCAGCCTCCCGTGTCCTGTGAGCATCTGTTTGGCAGGAATGGTGACAGCCTGCTGTTCAGACATGTCAATCAAAACGTAAAAAAAGTGGGGAAAAAAGGATAATAAAATGATTATCTGGGTGCAGATGTGAAAGGCTGATGTTTTAGGGGATGTTGTAAAGTACTTTGGCCGAGATCTTGAATGAAAGAGTGATTCTGCGCCTCTCATTAGGCACAATTAATTGCTGAGTAATTTCTCTCCTATTTAGTTTGTCCAATTTATCTTTGTGACACACAGCAACACTGTTGAGCCGAGACTGTGTCATTGTGTTGTGAAGCCAGGTTTTTAACCTCCAAAGACCATTTAAATTTCTTTCAGCCTCAGCAGAAGAGGCAGACACAGTAAGCAGCAACCGTACAAGTATTTCCACTTCTTCAGAAAGGCCCTGGACTTCTGGCAACATTTTTCGCAGAAGACCCTGCATCATTGTC
>NC_051442.1:16684764-16687390 GCF_001649575.2 Kryptolebias marmoratus
AAATTAAACAATTGCAACGGCTGGAAAAAAGTGCGGGGGATATAGGGCATACATAAGGGAAGTGGGGGACATGTCCCACACATACCCCGGTTATGCCTTTGCTTGGGGGTGCTACGGGGGTGCTATGACTTTTCCAGGGGGAGCTATAGCACTCCCTAGCGCCCCCCTGGCGCCGCCAGTGGTACAAAACTATCTAAAAGTACCCCAGGCCCGCTATACAGCCGAAGTAAAACCACACATATCTAAGCATGAGCTAAGACAGTCAGAAATAGTAGCTAAACTAAACAGATCTAAGCATGACTAAATGTACAGAACTAAACTAAGTGCACAGGAAGAGAAAGCAAACTAAACAGTACCGAATTTCTAAATGGTAAAAACTGTACAAAGTGGCTGAACTCACTTTAGGTTTTGGTGAGATCCTTTTCTTTGGCACAGGATGAGGAGTTCGGAGCAGAGTTGATGGAGACGGTTACGGCAGTGTTGTAATCGGTGATTTTGTTGACACTTCCTGGTGGACATGCTTGGCTCCTCCTACTGGTGGAGTCAGGCAGGTCCTTTGCACACCTGAAGGAGATGAGGCATCAGATGAGTTGCTGTATTTAAGGCTGTGGTGGGAATCAGATCAGCGCTGGAGCATTGCTTACCTCGTGGTAAAGTCTTCGAGCCAGCTCAGTAACATGCCTGTAAAGTTATAGATTTGCTTACCTGTGTTTTTTTTGTATTCGTCCTCTTAGTGAGTTCCTGTCTGCCTGACGTTCCGGTTCCGTCTGCAACGACCCAGCCTTGATTCCTCATTGATGTTTTTTGTCTTCCTCAACAACCGATGCAGAACCTCACCTGACTATTTAGTAAGCCTCCAATCAGTTGTTTCATTTATCGCTCGTTTAAGATCCTCGTTTGATCACTTACCGTTTCTCCTCCGCTTTTCAGATTCCACTTCCGTTCCAGTCATCTCACTCCTTACTGTAAATAAATACACTTACCTGATATTTCAGTCCTGTAGTCTGTCTTCCACCAAGCTGTTGTTTTCTCTTCGACGTCAGAGAAACCTGACAGGCAGTTTGGGACTCTGTTAGGATACCTACAGTTCACCTTCTATGGAAAGTGTTTCTGACAAGTCCCATTGGGAGGAAACCTTGGGGTTAGACCCTGGACTCGCTGAAGATATTATATGGTAAAAGGACTTTATTTATATAGCGTCTTTCTAGCCAACCAGGTTACCCAAAACACTTTACAACACAATCCATCCACACATTCATTCATACAGTACTCTGCTACATCTCTGCAATGCTAATCTGAATAAATCATTCTATGGAGACTACTCAGTGCTTGAAACTCCATTCATACATCGATGGGGCACACACTGGAGGCAAGGAGGGGTTCAGAGTCCTAACCAGGGACACGTTGACATGTGACTCCTGCCTGGAATCAAACCTCCAACTCTCTCATTAGAGAAAATCTGCCCTAACCACTGATCCACAGCCACCCCTCTCAGCTGGCCCGGGAATACCTTGGAGTTTTGATATAATGCACAGCTCGAATCTACTCTGTTCTTTAATTTTCAATCTGTTTTCTTTGAACGTGGGAAATTGCTACAAATGCAAATTAAAGCCCCGTCTACACTACAACTTTGTACCTGTTATTCCTCTTGTATGCTGAGTTTTGATGAGAATTTTCTTTTCCTCAACTCTTCCCGAGGCGTCTTGTGTCATTACGTTCCTGACCCCACTGAAATCTGATCGTGTGCTGAACTGGTTCAGAACTGACGGGAAACTGTAAACAGTATCAAAAAGAAAGAAATCAAGCTGCAGTTGTTTTTGGAGCATCTGTTCTTTGTATTTGATCTCATGAGCATGGATGTGAGTGGCGTGGCATCAAATTAAGATTTTCTTTTTTTTTTTTTTTTTATATCTAGAATAGAGTAAATGGGGCCTAAATGCAAAGGAAAAAAAAACATGCAGTGATTGTTTTGATTCCTGGTAAAATTAACTTTTACAATTTTCCATCACATTTATAGCTTTAAAATTGAGAATATCGTGATTGACACCTCTGACGATTTTGCCACAGTGAGGTTAAATATACCAAAGAGGAAGTGAGAGCAGAAGAATCAGAGATAATTTCATGTCAAAAACCCCACAGCTTCTACTATAAGACGGAAAGTCCCATTTGCCAGTAACAGGACTCCCATCAGTGTACATTTATGGTGGATGTGTGTGTGTGTGTGTGTTTGTACATGTGCCTGCATCTGATTTTCTTTTAGTTCGTCTTTACTCAGCCGATGCTCCCTTCGTCTATAAATAGCCACCCTGCTGGCTGCGATGGTGGACAGCTTCATTACAGACAATCCCAAGGACATCAGTTGATGGCTGACAGTAACAGCAACGGTGGGCTCAGCAAATGTCAAAATGGCCTCCAGAGTGCAACCCCCCGCCCACCAACACCTCCCTCCCCCCATTTTTTTCTCTCAGCTTGTTCCATCACCTGAGTTTAATAACAACATCCTGGAAATGACGTGTTTCTGTCATCTTTTGTTACTTTTATTACAGTTTAAAAATGTCTAAAAGGGGATGTGGTGTTTTTTTTTTCTTTTTGCCCCAGCTATTAAACCCATCAGACCCCCCCCCCC
>NC_051442.1:16689148-16699835 GCF_001649575.2 Kryptolebias marmoratus
CACACACACACACACACACACACACACACACACACACACACACACACACACACACACACACATACAGACACACCTCCCTGCTGGGGACCAGGGAATAAAACTGACATTTCCTACACGTTTTTGTTCCGTTCCTCATTTGTGTTCCCTGACGTCTCGCGGCCAACGGCGGCTTCGGGGTCTGATCAATACAGCCGAGACGCTCAGCCCTCTCAGCTAAATAAAAAATAAAAAGTGGCTGCTCTCAGAATGGACGGCCAGCTGAACGATCAGCTCAGATGAGCTCGGTTCACGAGCACTCCGGCTTATCCAGGAAGTCACATCATTTCATTCCACGAGCAAAGACGATCACCAGTTAACCGCAGAAACCAGCTGGTTGGAAGTTTCTACGTACGTTGCTGGCCTTTGAATTTCAATCAGACCCTTTTATCCTCACGGCCGGATAACAAAAGAGTTCATTCAGGGAGGGAAGATGCTCTGCAACTTAATAGCATGATGAAAGGAATTTGTTTCGGGGGAAAATGCCCACAGCGTTGTTGTTACATATAGATATTATCCTCTCATTTTAAGTATTTACTTTATGTTCATGCAGCACTATACTCTTACAGCAACAAACTGCTTGTGCTATGGAAGCTAGTTGTTGCGAAACATGCGAAGAAAACTACACCTCCTGTACAATTTTTCAATTTAAGCCCGATAAAAACCAGTGAACGGATCATAAACTTTGTTTACTTCATATTTAAAGTAAAGGCTCATGTATCTGTTGAAGCTCTATTTTATCATTCGTCTGTTCCACAGGGGTTTAGCTGTGCTGCAGTGCTAACGCCAACTTGTATAAGCAAGAAAAACAAATGGGAGATTCATGGCCAACAAAACTATCACCTCACAGACTAGAAATTTCAATGAAGCTTTCATGAAGTAATCCCTGCGTGGGCATCTACAACCGATTCGCTTCTGGAGTCAGTCAGGCACACTTAACAGAAACATCATTCAGAGTTTAAACGCATCAGAAAGTTTGTCTTTACAAGAATAAACTGGTGTTTTGACACCCGTAATGGTTTTTACACAATTGTAATTGAAGTTTTGAAGATTTTAACCATGGAATGTTCCACTGACCGAGGAGGTAAACCTTACTTCTTACTCACACAACCATTTTTCATACATGTAGAAATTATACATTACAACACAAGCATGATTGTCTTTCACCCAGTCTGCTCACAGTTCAAGAATCCTTAAAATACTACTTAGTTTCCTTACAGTGATTGTTTGTGTGAGGCTTACTTTTCAGTCAGTTTCTGCCTGTTAAACGTGGCAAACGCAAGCGAGGTTACCATGGTGACCAGAATAGGAGCAGCTTTAACATTTGTTTACATTTAGGTGCTCTTTAGACATTTTATATAATTTATTCCCTACATCAAAATGTTTTTAGCTTAGATTGTTTCAGAGTTGACGTCGGAGTTTCAGGCAGCAGCTTTTTAAAAACTCTTCAGAAATGTTCTTGTTTCCACATAGATTCCTCCGCCATTTTTGTCAAAATTATCTAAGTTTTTCTTAGCTTTTAGCGGTTTCTTTATTCGCAAGACGTTCCCGGCACATGCTGGAGCCGCAACGCAAAGTTCACTACAGTGAGCGATTCTTGTGAGGATTTTTTTTTTTTTTTCCCAACGAAATAACAGTTTCCACCTGTTCTTACATGACAAGCAGGTTTTATTGTCCTCCATGGATGGAAACACAAGTCGAGTGTACAGAGTGGTAGTCACATGCAATACAAAAATATGAATTTTTACAATACAACATAAAAACAAAAAAAAAAAACATGAATTGGCCTGTCCTTAAAAAAAAAATGTACAGCTATATACAGTACTTTATACATGAAAAAATATAAATATTTATATATATATGTACACATCTGTAACAACAACAGCAGTACCATTTTTAAAAATGTGATGTATTTTACATACAAAAGGTTTATACAAATAGAACTGTTATTTTGCTATAGATTAAATAATGTATGTACATTACACACATTGGATTCGCAACACATGTAAAGCAACCTTTCACGAAACAGAGAAAAAAAAGAGAAAAAGTCTACGTATTCCAGCATCATAGGCTCATCCAGTTTCACATGCACCCACGGGGAAATAAAAAAACAACAACAACAAACCACATAAATAAAAACCCATAAATACAAGCCCGCAATCCAAAGCCAGAAATCCCACGCGGCGCACGGGAGGTACTGATTCCGATCGCTCGGGTTTTTTCTCTGTACAGATTAGAACACCGTTAGTAAAAGTTTTTTTTTCCTATAGAACTCCTTTTTTTTTAAAAAGGTGCGTTTGCACCTTGAACAGATGAACGTTATTACTGAAAAGTCTTTAATCCTAAAACATCCAGTAGTATTTGATTTCACTCGGTTCTGCTGCATGTTTGCTTTGCACATGCGTCTGTTTCCGAAATGCATCCCATAAAACAGTGATTCACCAGACTGCGCTTAAAAAATAATTTAAAAAATAAAAAGGGGGCGACACACAGGTGAGCGGATCACTGTCCTGCCTCTGAAAGGGTCCTGAAGAAGAAAAGCTGTTGAAAAGCACTGCAAATATCACCATGCGGAACGAAATTAAGCACGAAAAAAGAAAAGAAAAAAAAAAAAAGTTCATGATTATTTCTTTTTTTTTCCCCTTGAGGACAAAGTGCAGATTGTTGTCCATAGGCTGGTGCACGGGCTGTCACACAAGCTGGTAAAAAAAGAATTAAATAAATAAAAAGAGTGAAGGGAGGTGAGAGAGAATTGCTCAAACAGCCTGTCCAACATGTGTCGAGCCCTCCGGGGGGGGGAGACAAACGGAGTGGTCCGCTCAGTGATTGGGTCCTTTTTGTGTCCAGCAGCGTCTTTATGTGTTTGTTTCAGAGAGAAGGAGAGGGAGAAGAAAAACAAAACAAAAAAGACCCAAAAAAGGCGCCTTGTGGTCAGGACCCCGGCGACAACAAGCACATCGCAGCAGCAGCAGCAGAAAGAAGATGAAGGGTGGAGGGGGTGGGTGGGGGCAGCCCAGCAGCAGGCACAGACACCACAAGCCCCGGAGTCCCAAAGGTGACGTTAGAGAAGCCAAACCAAGAGGGATTTCAGATGCGTGGAAAGGGAAAAGCGAGCCCCGACCCCCAAACCCGTCCCATTTCAGTCCACTGATCCTCTCTTCCGAGCGACAGAAGCGCGGCGGTTAGACACGGAAGATCAGACTGCGGATTAGTGGAAGCGGACGCCCCGTTTCAGGTGGAGGCGACGCATGCAAGGCAGGGCAAGGCAGACCCGGGCTTTTGTTTTGCATTGCTTATGTTTCAGAGTGACGGCTACAACCTGGATTAAAGGAGGGCGAGAGAGAGAGAGAGAAGAAGGGGAATCAAAGGAGAGAGAAAAGGGGGCAAAGGAAAACACAAATGTTAGACGGTTAGTAAAAGTGTAACAGACTGAATAAGAGCACTTTGATTAGTTTTCAGGACATTCAGCACATAAAACCAGGTGAAGAAGCCGGAGCTCATTTTATGACCACAGAGAGCTCTGAAGTAATTTTGCCGTCCTTCCTGTCGAGGGGGTTTCTGCTGTTAAAGGCTTGCACTTCTTCTCCTGACAATTTTAATCTGCTGCGCGGAGAAAGAAAAAAAACAAACTGGCCTTTAAGCAGAGGCGGATCAATAGTGGAAGCCTTTGAGTGCTGGCTGTGGTGTTGAAGCAAAAAGCAAAAAAAAAAAAGAAGCAAATCAAGGATGAAAATCAAAGATTCTGTATTTAAGGTGTTTTTGCCGATGACTCGAGCACCAAAAGGAGCTGACAGGAAAAAGACCCGTTTTTTTTTTTTTTTGAAGCAACGCTCATTTCTCGCTGACTATTTGATGGATGAAACGAAGCTAACGTGCGATTGCTAATATGCAAATGAGAATGTGAGCGTGTGGTAGCAAAAAGGTGAAAAGCTGGTCCGGATAAAACAGAAATAGACAGAATTCTTGGACTTTTAGGAGTTCGGTTGCACACAAATCTAGCTTTTCAATGAAATCGGGTTCCATAAAAAAAGTTGGCGCTGTGCAAAATGTAAACAGAAGCAGAACACGACAACCTGCGAACTATTTAGACATCAAATAGAAATGTGAGGCAATCACACGACACCTCTCAGCTGCTGCTGCTTCGACAATCTGCGATTTCAGCAGCTGTGAAGTTGTATTTTCACATTTTGCAGCGTTTCGGCTGTTTTTGAGAGAGGCTAAAGCAACTTCGGGCTGTCGCTCTATAGTTCAGATTGTTTGCTTATGATCTGCTCCATATCTCTGTGGGCCAAGCTTAAAAGTCTTTTAGTTTTTTTTTCTAATATCGTCCTAAGCAGCTGGAAATATACCCTGTACGAAAGCTCTAAAATGTGTTTTTTCTGCTAAGAGCGTTTGTTTTAGAGCAAATAAGTAGAGAGAAGTTTTGTTTTTGTTTTGTTTTTTTTTGAAAAAGGACATACTGATGAACTCTAAGATAATTCTGCTTCAGCCTCTTCCTGTTCAGACAGTCTGGAGTCAGATATTGAACAGGATTCTGCCTGCAGAGGCTCCTGTACCACAAAGGAACCACAAGGTACAAAAAAAAAAAAAAAAAGAAAAGAAAAAGGAGGATCTTTGTAGTATTCACATGTCCGGTGTGCTGACATCGGCCCTCAGGAGGATACCTACTCTGCAGACTTCCAGAAGTGTCCTGGGTGGGACAGCCTGCGGTTGAGTTTGGGCAGCCTCTCCAGCATGTCGGCCAGCTGGATGAAGGTCGGCCTCTCTCTCAGGTCGTACGCCCAGCAGGCGGAGAGGATCTCCTGAGGCGACACAGCGCTTTGTTTTAATAAGTCACTCATCTTTGCTACATCGGTGGAAGGTTTTACCCCTCTAAAACGAGCCACATTTTTTCTAAACGACGGACAAAACTTGACTCACCGTGACCTCCTTGCCCAAGTTGATCTCTGCCAAAACCTTCTTTATCCCCTCTCCGCTTCCGACCTGCCAGATGGTGGCTTCAACAGGCTGGTTGGTGATGGGCCAGTCCCTCGCTTGAAGCTCATACCAAATCGTTCTTTGAAGGAGGGGGCGGGGGACAGTGGAATGAATATATCGTCGGGAAGCCTTACGCTCTTTGTTGACTCCGCGTGGACAGGACTTACCCGAAGGCGTACACGTCCGCTGCCGTGGAAAAAGGAAGGCGGTCCTCATTGTTACCCGGGCTCATCTTGCGCACGATCTCCGGCGCGAGGTAACAAATCCAGCCATGTGGAAGTTTCAGCTTGTTCTCACGCCTGGAAAGAAAGAAAAAAAAAACAAATTAGCCCGCTTGAAACACTAAAAATGCACTCCAGGAATGGGAGCCAGCAGGAAATTGGATTTTACGATCGGGACACTCCCAGCTCCGCGGACGTTACGGGCCGACAAAGAGGAACACTGCAGGCCTCGGCAGGTGTTACACGGGCACAGCATGAACACCCAGTTATTAACGGGGAGGTTTCTCACCTTCCCTCCTGAACAACTCCGGAGATCCCAAACAGGCCGAAATCTGTGATCACCACTCTGTTGGTATCGTGGAAAACGTTCTTGGACTTCAGGTCTTTGTGAACGATGCCTTTGGCGTGCAGATAGCCCATTCCCTGTATCAGAAGGTAAACACTGATGTTCAGACCCAGATGCCGGTTGTTGTATTGAATGCTTTTAACTCTTGTGACCACACAGGAGGAATGATAGAAAACAACAAAAAACGAACTCTCTTGTATAATCTGGTTGAAGGTCCAATCCTAAACAATGGCCTTCTGCGTACCACTTATTCTGACTGTACTTTTAACCATATAAACGCTTCCTGAATAGGATTTTTAGTTGTTTGCAGCAAATCAGTCAAATGTCAAGTAAAAAAAAGCTGTAAAAACAGAGGATGTAGGTGGAGGCGTTTGTGATTTATAACAGGCTGCAGTGAAGCTAAATGTGTTTAAACACACTGTAGTTAGTATGTTTACAATGGTGACTTTTATTAAAGTCTAGAGGTGTTATGTAAAGACAAAAAAATCATGGTTCGGTTTGTACCGGTCCATTTTAAAATGGTAGTTTGTGTTTTTGGGTACAGCAGAAGGAAGCCGTTCTTGCACTGCTAATTTTTTTGTCCTAGCATTAACTCTTGTGACTAGAACTTGTGCTTCCTCTAACTTCCGGATAGTTGCCGAGCCAGGTGCGTGCTTGTGCGTTTATAATATCAGGTGAGTTTGCGGAACAGAATTTGTCATTTTTCCCCATCTGATGTTTTATCCATCTATCACTTGGGGGAGAAAAAAAGCCCTGAATGAGTCATGGAAGACTGGAGCTTGTACTTGATCTTGTTCATCATCACTGTAGCTAAATGTAGTTAGTCACTCGACACCTCCACAGGTGTGAAGAAGTAACTCAGAATGAAGCTTAGTTGAGCATGTGTACCAAACCTTAAGACTCAGAGCACATACATGTACCGTTACACCCCATTTAAAGACCTGCACTAGTTAGACAAATACCAGGAAAAGTTGTATTTATGTATGGAAATGTGTGCTAAAGGTGTGGTTATTCTCAGAGTGCTTTATTTGTAAGGACTCCTCTGAAAATGTCTACAAAGCCACGTAGTGTTATGATTTCAAACCCCCCACAGGATGAACTGCAGCAGCCTAACCTTTGGCAGAAAGTAGAGGGTTTTTAGGGCTGAAACCTGATTTGGCTGAAATCCAGCCCTATTAGCCTTACACCTCTCTTTGGAGTATTTGGACTTGGTAGAGGCTGTCAGAGGGGAGTTTCTGGGGTTACGGGTCTTTATCTTTATCTGGAAACACTCCATTTGGAGAAGTAGTTGACAACAAGCCCTTGAGTTCCAAAAGAAACAGGATACATTATTCGTGTTTCAAATTAGTAGAAATGAAACAGAAAAAAAAAAAACACACCTTTACGATCTCCTGAGCGATTTGCCTCGTTTTATTAATGTCCAAATTGTGTTTACTGTCCCGAACAATTGAATACAATGTCCTCCCTTTACAGAAACTGTTAGAGAAAGAAAGAAAAAATGAGATTAAAACAGAAAGCAAATCCCTCATATCCAGGTTCAGGTTAGAAGTTATTTACAAGGTGACATTTCCACTTTACCTGGTAATGATAGCTAAGTGAGGAGGGGCCATGCAGGCGCCCATAAAGAGGACCACATTCTCATGCCGGGTCTGTCTGTAGTTCATCACCTCCTTTTTAAAGAGCTTCAGATGGTCCTGGTTGTTTCCATCGATCTCAAGAAGTCGAATGGCGACTTCGCCATGCCACCGACCCTTGTGCACTCGGCCCCATCGGCCCTGATTTTAAAAGCAATGGCAAGTTAGAAAAAGTGTCCCTTTCAGGATCTGAAGCAGATAACGTGCAGATCCGACCCCATCACCTTTCCTATGAGCTCCCCCAGATCCAGCTGCTCAAAAGGAATGTCCCACTCCTGCAGGTAGACGCTGGTCTGACTGGGCTTGCGGGAGATGGGGCCTTTCCACTGGTTTCCACGAGGGCAGGGAAGGTCGTCCAGCTCGTCGCACTCGACGTCAGAGCCCACGTTCATCCTCATCTGCTCCCCGTCCTCCTCGTCTTCGCCCCCGTTGTCGTTTTCGTCATCTTCCTCCTCGTTCTCCTCCTCCGCTTCGGGGTCTTCGTCTTCACCGTCGACGTCCTCCTCGACCTCCTGCAATCAGACAGTCACGGCTTTGTGTACGTGCACAGCGAGCGTCACAAAAATATACTCTTAATTATCCCCCAAAAGGCAGCAGAGCAAGTTCTAAAAGCCTAAACATTACCTCTTCGTCTTTATCTTCCACCAGCTCAGCGTGGATGTCATCTGTAGGTTCTATCTCATTGCTGTCAAACAGAAAATTCACATCAAAGAGGCAAAATCCAATCCATCTAATAATTTCAGCTATTTAAAAATCACTTAAATTACACGAAATAAAAGTCTTACACAGTGTCTTGAAGGACATCAGAGTATATACTTGTGGGACTGGATACATCTATAGAAACCAACATAATTTTGTCAGGAATAAGAGGATAAATATTTAGTTGCTCTTGCTCCACCACATAGAAAACACACATAGAAAAGCGTGCAATTTCTCACTACGGCCAGCAGATGGAGCCAAAATGCTGTTAGGAGTTAGGAATGAAGTAAACGGCGAAGGGGACACAAGGAGGAAAGGAGGAGGTGGTTACATTGACCGTTACAATAACCATGCAGAAAAGGAGAGAAAGCTGCAGGAATCTAAGGTTTGGAGCAACAAGAAGTCAGTTTGATACTTTGGGTACTGTCAACTCACCGGGGAAGATAAACTGCTGTCTGTGCTGAAAGTAACACGCAGCTTTTCACAAAAACAAAGAGAGGGGGAAGACAGATAAGCATGAGAGGGAGAGAGTCTGGGTTAGTAAAGTTTTTGATATAAAAAAAAAAGAAATGCAGTAAAAGCACAAGTCAGAGTTAATTATTTTATGTAGAAAGAGAAGGGAGAGCAAATGTGTGAGAAGAAGAAAATGAGCTTAAGTCTATGTAGAGTAAAAAAGAAAAATCAGCAGTAAACTCTTTTTTTCCTGGTTCCACTCAAACCTTTGTTTAACTCACCAGGGAAGTTGAAGCGGCTGTCCCTGTGGCCTTTGGGTGAAGGGTTGGGGGGCGGCGTGGCACTGGGCGGGTTGCTCTGCTGGAAGGGGGCTGGGGAGGAAGGTGTGGATGAAGTGGTGGAGGATGGATTGCTGCTGGAGTCCAGCTGGTTCATTACAGGGGGATGATCCTGACCAAACGTGGAATTATAATAATTAATAACCCCGGACGAAGTCACTGAAGCACTGCTCGTCTTTCCAACACTACAGAGGAGCAGATTGTGGACTTTTACCTTTTTTGTGATGGCCTTTGGTAGTGTACCAAAATGCGGCATGTCTTGTGGCCGGTCAACAGGGTTGTTAATATCAGAAGGGACTGACTCTGTCCTCCTAATTTTGGCAACTACAGAAGACATTGTTAACATCACACATGCATTAGGCTACAGAGACTGTACCCATCAACTACAGACTGAGCGTGGGAGGAGAAAAAAAAAAAACTTACTTGGCAGAAAAGAGATTCTGCAAGACGGAGCCTCCTTTGTGCATTTGTTGTGGCACTTTAATCTGCACAGAGAGGGAGGCCACACATGAGAAGCTCGGCAGCAATTAGCTTTTAGCACCTACTGAACTCCTCACGTCCAGATCGAGATTAAGTCAAGCCAGCAGGGGCCTTTACTAGGAGGCAGGATTAGTGGCTTCCAGGAACAACTTTAGGTTCAGCTCTGGGTTTTCGATGTCATGAAGCTAATTTACTCCTCGTTGAGGTGTTTCACCAAAGGAACTTATGCTAGAAAGCTAACCTGTTCAGAAGCAGGTGGGATTATCTTGTAGTTGATGCTAAGCTGCGCTTTTTGTTAGAAGCATGCAACAACATTGCTGATGTGGCCCACATTAATTCACTAACAACTTCCAAATGTTCCTATTGAATTTTAGGCACTCAGTAAATTTTATTTTCTTTTACAAAGTAGCAGATGTTTCTGAAAGCTGACACGTGTTTCAGCATTAATGTCCGCCCTTTGAGACGTGCAAGAACCCTGAAAATCCTCAAATTCAAAACGGGGAAAAACTACCTCACTCTAAAATAAACATAGGGTTTCAGTAACATGCTGATTAGTATATTGTTTTGTTCATTTGTTTTCCCTTGCATTAAACGTTTTGAAAATGAGATTGTACTTCAAACGGAGCTGAAAGCAGTGCGTCTGAACAACTTACCGACAGTGTTTGCACTTCACCCCGAACATCATGTTCTTCTGGCACACTTGACACGTCTGAGACAACCAGGACTTGGTAGAAAACCTGCGAGACAACGCACCGGACCCGTTTTCGTCCTTCAGTACGACCGCTGCAAACGCTGACGTGCTTTTTAGGAAATATTTGAGTGACAAGCCCAACAGGCTTGCTTCATTACGCTCTACCTGTGGGTGACTGCGAGGCCTATGTCCCTCCTCACCGTCTGTGGGGAACTACGGTGGGCTGCTACATTGTCTGCTCAGACGAAAAACAGAAGTAAGATGGAAGGACAAACAGAGAGATGTGATCCTGTTGTTGTTCAACATAACAGGAAGCAAGACTGTCTGTCTATAGTGACGTAACTCACTCTTGACTACGCTGTGCTCCTCTATTAGGGTGGGCGTCCCTGGCAGGGTGTAAGGTGCTGTGTTGGGAGTGGGAGTAACTCCGGGAGTCCGTGCGGACATGATGGGGTAGCGAGAAGGCGAGTCTTCACATCCGTTCCCATTCACTTGCATATTCAGGATCAACTTGTTCTTTTTCCCACACCTGGAGAGCAGACAGAACCACAAAGAGAGAGAGAAAAAAAAAGGATTCAGCAAACACTTGACCGGACACGTTGGCATGTCTGCAGCGCCGCTTGAGTCCTTTACAGAACAGACGGGAGGTTACGTAAGCGCCGGGGAGAGAGAGAGAGATTCACATCAGATCACCTTAATAGAATTGGCACGGAGCAGCATCTTTAACACCCAGACTGAGGTCACAAGGAGAGCACAAAGCGGTGCCAAACTTGTGACTTGTGCTCACATGCACATCCACGCGGGAGGGGGGT
>NC_051442.1:16699908-16715836 GCF_001649575.2 Kryptolebias marmoratus
GGCTGTTTAATTATATCTCAAATGTTCAAACACACACAATATCTGTTTTCTGCTTGTTGTTATAATGTGGAATATGCAAAAATTAAATTAAATTAAAAACATGCAGAAACCTCCCTGAATGGGAAACGAAAAGTCTTCACCTACAGAAGAGAAGTCGACTTGTTCTGGGTTTGTTTTTTTTTTTTAAGTTTTTTCATGTCATGGATGACTGAGAAGCTACACAAGCATTGCTGAATATGGGCAGAACAAGAAAAACTTGTACAACCGTCTGCTTGGGATGCAGTGGGACAAAATCAACATGGTTTCCTTGCATTTTAGTTTGACTTTTGTTCCCTTAATAAAGCCTCTTTGTTATTTTTTTTTTATTAACAGGATATTGAGGATAAACATTAGGTTTGTTTATACCCCCCCATGACAATAGAGACGGGGACGGGGACGGGGACGGGGGATGAGAGATTTGAGCGCGTATTGCCACCTCTGAGCGCTAAAGCTAGGAAATGCTTCCTGTTTTGACATGACTCATAATCTCTGGGAATTTGTGAGGGATTAGCTCCACTCATACGGTAAAAGCAAAGGCGCAACAGGATGTTAGCACAGCAAATGGGAGTGTGTCTGAGGAAAAGCTCTGCTCACAGTCCTGTTGGCAGGTTTTATTGAATCTTACTAATATTTGGTTTTAAACGCCTTTGAAATTAAAATTGTCTAAATGTTTCATAAACTTAAAGTGTAAGACGGTTTAGCTCAAATGTCAACAGATAAATATATATATAACTATAAAGAGACGTTTTAATAGTTTGCTGAAGCAGGCACTTCCTCCCTGAGAAGCTCTTTTCTTCTTCCTAAAAGTCACATCATGATGAAGGTTTAGCGAGCCTAAGTCTTGCCTTTTGTTTAATGCATTTCGTCAGCAGTCTTGACCTTGGCCATCACCAAAGCAACTGGTTGGGTGTACAGCATATAGGGGCTGTAACCACCACAGCCTGCACAACGTCAGCTTGAAGCTCTTTAGACGTCTTTGTGTGGTGTTTGACTTTTCTTCTACGAGCAGACTTCTGTCGTTAAACTTCTTCTAAGATCCACATTCTTGGAAATACTTCAGTCTTTTTTTTTAATCTTTTATCCAATAAAATGCCAATACTGGCTAATTTAAGGTATGTGAATATTAAAAATAAGGCATGGATGAGCAGCTATTCTCGCCCAGCACTTTCCAGTGCCTAAACCCGTGCTCAGAAGCGCAGTCTTTTGCTTCCATTTGATCTTGTGACTCAGACAGAGGCGATCTCTGTGACAATATATGGATTTAGAGCCATTGCGCCACCTACTTGTTAGTAGGAGGATCCTCGATGCGATTACCCAGCTGGGACTCGTGGCTCTTGCTGCGTGTCAGAGATATGTTGGGAAACAGATGCAGCACCTTGCGGGACGGGGGTGGAGGTGTACACGGCGGCTTCAGTCTGTGTCGCCTCTTCGAGGGCGGAGTTATGGGCGGCGTGGAGGTGTGTCCCTGCAGGCGGGCTGTGCGATACAGAGGCATGGGGAATGGATCTGTGAAGGGGCTTCCGCCGTGGATGTAGGACGCCAGCGCCTCCGGCGTGGGCGCCGCTGAGACTGAGCCCGAGCGGGGGTGGGGAAAGGTGGCACTTGGGGTAGATGGGGTGGAGTGGATGGCGGACGGGCGGGCAAGAGGGGACGGACTGTGGGAGCGAAGGGGAGTTCCCAGGTTGGCTAGCTGATCTGCAGTCAGCAGAGAGCCACTGTCCCTCCTGGTGGGCTCAGACATCCAGGAAACACAGTCATCTCTTAGTTCCCCTCCTGAAATAGAAACAAAAAAAACCCAAAACTGGTAGAGAACACAACGACAGAACACTGATGTATTTATTCAAATAGAGTCAACACAAACCTGATTCAGTGGCACTCTTCAGACAGGAGAGGGCAGCGCTGAGTTTAGCACACTCTTCTGAAGTGGACCCAAGTCGCCGCATTGAATCTCTCACCTGAGCACCGGTCATCAGGAGTAAGGAGTCCAGGGACAACTTCGCCTCTACCGCCTGCAGGAAACAACGCAAGATAAATAACTGAAGCTTTCATCACAGAAGTGAACAAACATAAAAAAAAAAAAACAACTCCTAAAGTTGGGCACTAAAATATTTTTAGCTGCAAGGCTTAAAATGCTAAATTGGAAATTCAACATCCAAAGTATTTGTTTTTGACCCGCAGATTTGAGGTTCTCAATATATTAGAGCTAAAATTAGAAGTAACACAAACATAATCTGACTTTAACCTTCATGAACCTAACCAGTGGAACTGAACAGTAAAATCTGCGTCGTTTGCAGTCATACGGGTGTGTGGGCTCTCTATCCTGTAGAATAATTAAAAGTTTTTGTGTTGACTATGGATTTAAAGAAGCCTTTTGAGGGTCGAACATTTGGTTTTGGGGGTTAGAATTCAGTCACGGTCGGGCTGAGTGAGCGCGTCGCAGTGAAGTGTCGACCAGCTTATCTGGAGCACATTCCTGGGTTTGCAACGACTCAAGACTCAAGGAACCCAAATTTGACAAATTCACGGAGGAAGCCGCCCACTACGAGTTGCTCTCGCCGGTCATGGAATCACTCCCTGCAAGTTGACGCGTGGGAGCAGGGAGACTGGATTCCATAAATAAGACAGCTACAATCATTGTAGTGTTTTTGGAACACCCATTACATAATGCAGCCCTCGCAGCGCAGAACAAGGAGACGCATTCCACAAATCTCAGTCTATTATCTCGTGTGACAATCTCAGTGGGTCATCAACGGGCCGTGGAAGCTCCGCGTCCATTAGGATATTTCTGTTGGGATGCAACACGTACAAATGAGCATCTATTATCCGACTGCAAACAGTCTTGTTTTCTTGCTCAATGCTCGGGTCTTTAAAGGGAATTCTGGCGTTAAGCCAGGAGCAAAACTGAGCAAGACGGAGATAAGAAAAGAGGACAAATAATCAGATACAGAGCAGCACCGTGAAACAAAGGGAAATAAATCATATGCCTGATATAAAATGATACATAACTAGTGCAGAATTTCTAAAAATAAACAGGTTATAGTAGGGTTGGGTGGTATCCATTTTTTAATTCAGTTAAGCCATCCTCAAATTATACTGTGGTAGACAGTATTACAGACTCCCTAGAAAGACTTATGATTTTGTCTTATCACTGCATGTAATTTAGGAAATTTGAAATATATTTTTATCCTTACTTTCTTAAATTAAAGACGTAACTTTATTTCATGGCTACGCATAATGAAACAAAGTGATTTAAACAACAGCTCAAACAAAAGGTTCAGAAAGTCGCAGAAACCTCAGAGTCAACATGTCATGGCTGGAAGTTACTTTTAAAGCATTCACTACGCTGCAGCAACGCAACAGAATCAACAAGTTGCATCGAAAGGTTGTTTGAATTTTAAGCCTATCCAGTCATTTTTGGTGTTCTCAGGTCTAAAAACTTTCAGCTGAAGACCTGATTCCAAAGGTGTGCTTGTAGCGAACACAGATGAAACCAGGAATCAGACTCTCCACAATACAACGTCAGCGATACAACTAGTTGTTCTCTCCGTCTCCACCACAACAGTAACAGGCTGCCCGACCTGTGCTGCTTTTCTCTTCGGTTGTCAAAGTAACAGAAAGCAGCGATGTGTACTGATAGATTTGGTCGGAGTCATTTTATAAGAGTTCTATCAGTAAAGACACTTAAATGTTTTTATCAGGCTTTACAACGAGCAGGTTGTGCGTGCAGTGAGTAAGTTGTGTAGTCACGGCAGTGTTCTCTCACGCTGATAACCACCGCATTTTCTGCAGTCCTCCTCCTAAACAGTAGGTGTCACTGCAGAGAAAATGCAGCCACATCGCAGCAATGACAGGAGGAAGTGCACTCTTCATACAAACGTCACTAGAGTTTCTTATTTTGCCCTTGACTGATTTTTTAAATTCTATCAGTATAAAAAAAAAAAAAAGAAAAGAAACGCTGTTGCTATTCTTGGACACTCGGCATATGTTATATATGTTATAACTGCATTACCGCCCCAAGGTTACAGCCCGGTCATCAAGCAAAGCATTCAATAGTTGATGGGATTTTATCAGTTTAAACAAGAACAGGAAGATATTCACACACAAAAAAAAAATATTATAAATAAAATAAATAAAGTAAAAAAAATGTTTATAAATATCTGGTTTAAGGCTGCACAACATTAAGAAAGAATTGTGATGTCTGATATTATTGTTTACCGTATTTTCCAGACTATAAGGCTCACTTAAAAGCCTTCAGTTTTCTCCAAAAACAACAGTGCGCCTTATAATCCGGAGCGCCTTATACATCTATAAAGTCGTAATGTTTTACTACAACTTTGGTAAGTTACAAAGCCGCACTGCTTGAAGCATTAAAGCTCAGTTATAGTCACGCTCTGAAGTGTTGATCGCACGGCGCACGAACCTGAGCGAGCGGTGGAGGCGTTTATAGTTGACGCTTATGACAGTGCAGTATCCTTCTGTGAATTTTGAACCGTTTGATTATCTTTGTGATCTCTCATAGAGGGATCATATAAATGCTGATACAGGCCAATGTGCCTTATATATGGCAAGAGTTGGACAGTGCGTCTTATAATCCAGTGCTCCCTAGTGTGCAGAAAATACGGTAGTATCGTGATGCCGATCTCTGTTGCGATAAACCCACATATTCCACACTCTGTCATCACTAACATCCAAACCGGGTGTGGACATCAAGGCCATTTAGAGTCCATTGGATTGATCAGTAAAAGTATTAGCATGCAGATCACGAATGCATGGTTCTTGAAAAATAATGGGCGGTGATTTAATCGCAGTGATAATGATAAATTTGCGATACGCTGTCTTGCCTTAATCTGATTGTATGATGTTGCTCATGTACAAAGCAGAGATGAGCAACAGTAAATAAACTTATAATGGTAGGATACAAACAATCCTCAAAATTCAGTCATAGGCTGCCCTGATTGTTTAAAAACCAGCTCTGTTTGTAACCAAGCAGCACTCTTTAGTGTTATTTAATGTAATTTTCTTACATTGACAGATATTTAAATGTTCTGAAATATAGTAAAAACTTAACCAGGTGTGATGAGACGGAACGAGATAACTGCTTCTATGACAAACCATCTCATGGGCCAATTAGAAAGCCAATTAGAGAGAAATGATGTGGCAATGAGCAATTCTATTCTGCTTAATAATAACATCTGCACTGCTATGTAATATCTAGCACTTTGCACGAATCACACTCGTCGTTATTAGACGTTTCTGTTTAGACTTGTCCTTCGGTGATAATTAAAATCTTTATTTCGGCTGGCTGTCATCTGCAGAATGAATTAATGCCATTTACTCGAGGGGGGGAAAATGAGCTGAATAACCGCAAATCAAATAAACTTGATATATTTTTAATGCCCGCGCAAATACTCGAAACTCTACTCCACTCAGCTGAAGAGCAGACCCGTCCTGGAGAGGCTTCGTAGAGAAGTGAGACTTGAACAAACATTTGCTTTTGTGGCACTTTTCCCACATAGTTGTGGAAAAAGAACTCTCTCACAAACATGGGATGAAGTTTTAGCTGGAACAAGCTGGGATGCGCACAAAAAAATACCCCACGGAATTTCAACATTCCTGCCGCGTGTGGAGAGTATTAATAAACCAACTACACAAAAGCTTCAACAAAGATCCGTATATCCGGACCACAACAACGAAAGAATCTCCTTTTTTGAAGCCTTTCTGATGGGAACCGATCACACATTCCTCATGTACGTGTGAACAGGGAGCTGAGTGCACAAACTGAGCATACATGTGTGTGTGAGACACAAATGCAGCCGTCCAGGCCCACACAGCACCCACCTCGATGAGCTCCGGCCGCAGGTTGACGGTGCGCAGCCAGTCTCGTAAGCGCGGGTAGCTGTCCAGGGCCTCGGGCCTCTCTGTCCCTGGCACTTTCTGCTTGCACTGCAGCTGTTTACAGATGTATTTCATCAGCTTCACCTGCAGGGAGCAACGGAGAACAAGGCACAGAGGAGAGGGGCAGGTTAGAGGCTAAAGCAGTGGAAGCAGGCGTTTCCTCTGAAGGGCTTGCCGCCACACCAGTGTTGGCACTGGACTTGATTCCATCTAAATAGCATAAAAATCTGAAACATGTTTTGGAGCAGAAACAGTTTGTATCTGCAAGTGAAACGACAAATACAGACTTCAAGCACTTCCTTGAACACAACAAAACCAGACGAAAAGATATCCTCATGCTGATTACAGGTGGGTGATAGGACAATATTAGATTGTGAAGAATTAGATTAGAACGTGTTGGCGATCTGCCAAAGCAGAGAGATCAGAGCATCGTCTATAAAGCACGTTTTATCTGTTGTAGATGAATCTATCGGCGATTTCTGAAATGTGAAAAACCGGGACGGAATCGCAGAATTGGACAGCAGTTGACAGCAAAAGATTAATATCTATGACCAAGCACTCAGGAAGTTTTGTCGGCACATAATTGACTCCAACCACAAGGAAAAAAATGTGCGACGACCTGAATAACCACAAGAAAAATATGCGACGACCTGAAGAACTGGTCACATCAAAAGAGTGGAGTGAGCCAATTTTAAATCATCGCCGAGCTAACGCCTTCACATCAGCAGAAATTAGACCGGTTTTTATTACACACTTTGGATCTGTATGCGCAGATTAAAATAGTCTGTTCCAATTGAATAAAAACTATGTTTTAGGCAAAAAGATTTACATAATACGGTGTCAGTCAAGTCAAGGTGAAAGAGGTGTACTGAAACTTCCAGTGAAAGAAGTAAAGGTCATTGTAAATAAAGCACAGCATCCTCCCTCTCCTCCAAAGTGTCAGTGAATCAAATAGGACAATTTTAATACCAAATAAATAAATAAATAAACTTGGATATATATTTGTCAACACAAACTCACTGTTTTCCACTCTAAACTCTGTGTACGTGCAGTGGCATCACCACTGTGTGTTTTTGTGTGCCCTCTGCAGACAAGGCAGCTAATTAGATTAAAAACTGCTCTCGTTTTCCCAGGGCAGGTCATCTACTGAGAGCATCTGTGATGTTGGCGAAAAGCAACTAATTCCCATCAATGTTCTCCCAGGCAGCATAAGTGTCGCATAAAGAGCTGATTGTGAGTACTGGACTCTCCTGTCACCGCTGGTTCTGAGACACGCTACGTCTTTTTGCACTTTTTTTTTTTTATATCTCAGTCATGCTGATCTAAAGTTTGATTAATTAATCAATGAAGATCTAGAGATACAGTGGAAGCATCACTTTTCTTTCCATCACATCTTCCCCTCTCCGGACAGCAATCGCAATGTGACCATGATGTGATGGTTCGATGGAGCGAAGGGAAAGAAAAAAGAATGAAAGACAGCGCTTTAGAGTAGTCCTGTCATCATCACTCAGGGTGACACCGTACGGATGCACAAAAACTGCCTCCCAATAAACCAGTCAAGACTAAAGCTTTGCCCTAATCTTCTCCAAAGTCCCAGATGATGCTAAAAGTGTGAGTTTGCTTCATTTAAAAGTTTGTGACTCATTCTCAAAGTCTTTAAACAGAACTCAGTTCAATGCTTTCATGTCAAGTGCAGTGGTCCGTCCTGTGAGTATTACAATGAACACCGCGGTGTTGGTTTGCAGTGGCCCGCATTGTGCAGCTCACCGTGACTGTATAGTGTGTCCTTATCTCTCTGTCTTATCTGAAAGAGTCCGTTACAGCAGGCAGCACCTTCGGATGAGCTGTGCACAACCAGTGAGCTCAAAACCCCCACTGCACACCTTTAGAGCGCTGCCACAACAATGGCGAGCGTGCGTCTTTTTCTGGCACATTCAACCGTCTCAATGACACCTCCGATCGGCAGCCAGACACAAGCCTGCACAACCACGCTTCTCTCTGAAGATGCGGCCTTGGGAGTGTAAAAAAGGCTGCAAATGAAAGCATCTCGCTGGTGAAAGAGACTACGGAAAATGAGGATGGAGAGCAGGTAAATGCTCTACGTGATGACCCTTACCCTGCTATTCAGCTCTGCAGCCATTCATCAATTATCAGTCGCACAAAGAACATTTGAAGGTAATAACAGCGAGTGTAAACTGATAAAAAGTGGCACTCTCATCCAGCAAGCAAGGGCTGTGAAAGCTGACTGGTAAAGATGAAATTAAATAGATACATTTTTTTATGTGCCTTCTTGTAGTCACTGGATGGTGTCCTGGAAGGGGTGCCGTCTGGGGATTCTGTTGTTCTCCTGGGTGACTTCAATGCCCATGTGGGCAATGGTAGAGGGGTAAAGGGGTAGAGTGGTAGAGGGGGTGATTGGGAGGATCTGATCTGAACCCGAGCAGTGTTGTTGGACTTCTAATACCAGAGTTATAAACTAAGATGATCTAATGTTGAGAAATGACAAGAGTTGTAGCCATTTTGGTCAAGCCTTAAAAAGGAACATTGTGAGATGTAACACAGAGAATATATGTTGTCTCAGCTACTACCACACCAAACTTTAGAACAATACCTGGTCAATTGTTTGAATTATTCCATGTTTGTGTTTTCTAAGGTTAGTTTGCTGGAGTGGCCATCTTGAATTGGTTCTGCTCCGAAAGCTAATTAGTTGTAATTGCAGATCCTATGATTATTATGATTATAAGTTTTCTTAGAATACATCCAATGGGTCATCTTACTAACAGACAGAGTTAAGTCTACATAATTGGGGAGTCTCAGCTACTACCACACCAAATTTTAGGTAATCATTTGCAAAGTTGGTTGAGTTATTGCCATTTTTGTGTTTTTTTTAAGGTCGGCTGGCAGGACCATCTCGAATCAGGTTGACTCCAAAGGTTAATCAGTTGTAGAGGTATATTTAATGATTACTTTCTGCAGATTCCATTAAAATCTGTTCCCTGGTTAATAAAATAGTTTGGTAACAGACACACAAACACACAGAGGCACAGGCAAAACCCTAATACTTTACCTTTGCCTTTTGAAGGCGGTTGGAAGGTAAATAAGAAGAGTTTTTTTTCCCATTTCCATTCGGCCAGAAATACTAATACTTCTGAACACATGGAAACGTAATGACAGACTGTATGAAGTGATTGGAAGTAACAATGGTATGCCATCGCAGTGCAAAACAAAATTCATGTTTAATCACCCATTGTGCTCAAGACAAGTACTTCAGGTTGCTGTATTGTGTGGAATGAGCAACACGCGAGAGGCATTTACTCAATGTGGCTAATGAGCTAGCCTCCTCCTTTACCTCCCTATACACTGGTGCAGAACTGTGACGTCAGGTTGCCTAGCAACCCCTCTTCTGAGTCGTCAGCAACATTTCAGTGGGATTTTCCCATACATGTGAAACGCAGAGCTCAAAAACAACACATCTTGAGAAATAAAATGTCACTGTGTGTCTCAGCAGGAACACAGCAGCAGTCTGATTAGCTCCTCTCTCTCTTTCACTCATTAGGACCCTAAATGAGTGAGATGAAAAGAATTACCACAAGTCCCCAAATCCCTCGCTGATATCAGCAACGAGCGCATCTGTGTTGAAAGCACAGACGGGCGCACGCAGCAAACCGAGAGATAATCACAGGCCCCTTTGCATTTTATTTTTGGTGCAGAGAGGAGAAAAACAGCGTTTGACGTGTGGCCCGGAGGTGGGAGGTGGGGGAGGAGAGATGGCGTCAGAGCCCACCTGTCAGCGGCGCTAAACAACACCATGGCAACGGCCTCTAATGCTGTGCAGAGATGAGTGACAGCCACCAGAGAGGGGTTGGGGGGAGGGAGGGGAGATCAGTCCCAGCGGCAGCCAGGCCTGACACAGCAGAGTCGGGGAGCCGATCCCACCGCCTCGGTTGTTTTCTCAAGCCTCTTGCTGACACAGGCACTTTGGTGCACCTGCCAAGGATAGCAAGGCCTATCTGAGAACTGAGCAACAGCGCTCTGTCCCAGCAAATGATATTTACACAGGAAGGTTGGCTTGTTTTTCTTTTTCCAGACTGACAGATGCGCAGGATCCACATTTCTTGTACATTACTCATTACTGTGCACCTCCCATTTAGACAGACATCAAATCTGTCACGGCCTCAGACTAAAACAGAGACATGAGTGATTGTAGCCACACATAGTAGAGGGCTGAAAAAAAAAATGACAGACAGTTATGCAGGGGTCAGGTCACAAGTAAGGGGGGCGGGAGCTGAGTATGTTAGAGGTACGTGGCTGGCCCAAGACAATAGCCCACTGCCCCTCCTCCCTCACTGCTACCACGACTGCAAGGTGATCCTGGACATGAGGGGTGGGGTGGGGGGTGGAAACTGTTAGTACTTATAAATATAAGGTGAATGTGTCCAAGCCATAACTATATGCACCTATACAGACAGACAGATGACTTTTGAAATACTCAAAGAGAGATTTATAGAATGTATGGCAAACCATTTTATCATATAATAGTTTGACTTTTCCTATTCATGTCTATGGGGCTTTTAGCTCCAGCTATCTACCAATTAATTGTTCCCATCTAAAATGAAAAATGTGGATATCTGAAATAAAGGAAGTCGTATTCCAGCTATGTGCAACATTCACTGGAGATCAGAGGAATGTATATGCGGTGCGTCCAGATGTTCATCTTTCTCTGCCCGTGGTTTGACTTGGGGTCGTTTTTTTTGTTTGTTGTGTCTTTAGTGCCTCCTTTTTAATTTTATTTTAATTTTAAAGCAACCAACGTCGCATACCACAGCTCGCTCAGTCAGTGTGGTCACACAGATCTGGGCTACACCCCGTCACCAGTTGAGGAACCTGGTGGACTCTAGAGATGACGAAATCTACGTCATACTGGCTGAACGATTAGAGCGAACACATAACCACTAACAACCATGTTTGCAGCCTCATACTTTTGCAAATGTGGAGGCTTTAAAATATATATATTTTTTTTTTACTGGCAGGAATATATGTTAGGTTTTTTTTAAACAAGGTGAAATGCTATTAGCTGGTAGGAGTTCGGTTTGATCATACGCTGTAACAGCTTGCTCACAATACTGATTGTTGATGGGACTTTGAGTAACGTTTGCCAGTAGGATAAGAAAATATATTTCAAATGTTATTAGCATTTTGTTGTACAACAGGACTATGTTCCTTCTGACTGGGAGTGAGCAAATCCCTTCCTCCCTTACGAAGAACCAAAACAGACCGCAAAATTACAGGATGCAGCGCTCATCTTGAATCACTTCAGGAATAGTTCAATGCATGACTACAGTGCAATTCCCACATCAAGCAGTCCACTCTTATTGGCTACGACTCCCTTACTGTAGGGGAAAAGAGAAAAAAAAAAAAAGGGGAAAGAGTCAGGGTCAGTGCTGATAGCCACCAGAGTTGTGTTTCCTCTACACCCTGATGTGAACGACATTCTCCTCTGTCTACTTCTACAGCTCGAGCAAACACCGACACACACACACACACGCAGTGGCTCGTCATGTCACAAGTGGCGGCCCAGACGATTGGCTCCGATTCGCCCCTCCCCTTTCCTGCCTGCTCTCCCCTCTTGCAGAGGCTCTTTGCACGTCATTTGATTTTCTTACTTAACAACCAACCCTGAAAATGCGTAGGAAGAAAGACGTCTAAATATAGACGCAGCCACAACAGCTCGCACCACGAGCGTGCCGCAAACTCTCTCTCTCTTTTTCTCACCCCCCCCTAAAACGCCATGAGGAGACAAAACGGAGTGATGCTTTGCTGTTTGCAGAGCACTACAGGATGCACTGTCCAAAAGGATAAGACACTAAATTGCTTTTATGCAAAATCTGAATGCCCCACAGCACTTATTTAGGACTATGTAAAACACTTTCAGATCGCATTTAAATGGCTATTTCTGTTTCTAGGTCATGTAAATTTATTTTGATGTCGTTAGGAAGCCTATACCTTTCTAACATTTCTAACCAAGGCAGTGCAAGAGGACGTGAGAAAGCATAAATCAGGATTACTAAAGAGCTACGGTTAAAGTAACGCAGAGGCAGCACGAGAAGCAGACAGGGACCGAGCTGAGTGGGATTAACATGTGAAAAGTGAAGTGCCAGTTAGCACTCCATTTGAGAGGCCAGTATCATTATCCTCTCACTAGACGAGACTGAAAAAAAAACAACAAAAAAACACGCGTGGTTCAAGTGGAATAATAAAGCTCGCTCAACGAGAGAATAAAGCCAGTTCAAGCCGCTCTTGATTGCACTCCAGCGCAATAGGGGAACGATAACCCCTGAGCATCACAAGCGACCTTCTGACCTCGGACAGATTGAGCAAATTCAGCGCCTGAATTAGCAGCTTTGGTCGTAATTACATCTCTGCTTTGCTGCATCTGCTCCAGAGCCACGCTCGCACCACGTAGTTACAGCTGCGGACCTGCGCGCTCGCTAGAATCTCAAGGCGCCGGCAGGCCACCCGTCCACGTCCCCCCCTACATCTCGACAGAAACAGAGCAGCGAAAGAAAAGGCTGCTCTCCTCCGTCCAGCGGTTTCCTGAAATCGTCCCCGAAACCGTTGCCGAGCACCGAATGGTTGCCGTACCATGGGACATGTGGCGAGAGGACTAAAGGCAAGAAGTGAAAGTGCATTCTGAAGCCAAGTTGCACAACAGAGTGCCTGTAACGGCATAGGAAGTAAGGCCGTGTATCTCCACAGAACCGCAAGCAAGCCCTGGCAGGTTTGTGAAAAGAAAAAAAAGACACCCTGGCAACAAATCTGATCGCCATGTTTGATGTTGTGGACGATTCAGATTTATAATTGCTAAGCTTTCTTCGATTTCCTGATAACGCCGTTCTGTTTTTACCATCTTAAGAGACAGACTTGACGACAACTAAAATTTGCACCCTAAAAAGGAGGGATTTTTGTCCAATTTTAAAGGGCCTTTTGCTGCTCTTATTTTTTATCAAATCTACAGCAAAACATGATATTTTTCTCCTTGTCAGATTGATAATTACTAAAACAAGTCAACAGTGATTTTGGTATAATCTTTGGATTTTCACGTAAAATAAAAAAAAAAAGAAAAGAAAAACAGTTTGTACTCTGATAAAACAGGCAGAACGGAGAGGAAAGAAGCTAAATTAGGAAAGCAATATCACTAGATGATGGAGAGGTGCTTGTTGATCTATTTATGGTTGAAGTCCCATTAAAAAAACAACAAAAAAAAAGGCATCCAACGGCGAAACTAAGAACATTTTCAAAAAGACAAACTGTACACAGTTTAAGTAAAGTTTCTGTAACTCTCCGTTAGAACTGTGACTAAACATACAGATAATTATTTGCATTACACTGTGTACTCTGTAGTTGCCTTTTGTTTTTGGTTTTTTGATTCACTAATGCCCGAGACTGTATGTTTGCATCGGAGGTCCTTTAGTGGAAATATGAGTGAATGAAAAGAAAGAAAAGAAGCAGACGACGTACAGCTAGTTGCCCTCTTAAATCAAAAGATCTACAGGACCCTTTTTGTGTGGAGCAACTTTAAGTCAGAGGTTCTTTGAAGCCCTGATCTCAACTGAAGGAGCCAGGAGAACTTAAAACTCCCCTAGTTGTTCTGAACCGGAAAGCTCAAACAGAAATTATTTTCAGCTTTGTGAGGGCCGCAGACCAGCAGAAAGTCACTAGAAGTAACAGCAAACATTGAGAGACAGCCGCCGGCAACGTCTCCCAGGCAAAAGGGGAAACCAAAAGGACCAGAGAACAAGTTTTAGGGTCTTCCGAGAAGCATGTGAGAGCAGCACTGCGTGTCCATTGTCACGCAGAACAATGCCGGTGCGAAAAACGTATCTACGACACAACATACCTCAGGAAGTACTCTGCCAGATCACGTCCTGTTGCACTGACAAGGCGCACACGAGGACGGATAAAGAAGAGTCGAAAGAATGTCGACGCGAACAAGCCGAGACTTCGCGATCCCATCAACCAGTCGGGGCTTGCGTCGGATAACCCTACACCTCGGCTTCAGGAAGCGAGAAACGGAGCCAGCGTGTCAGCCGCAGACGCTCTTACTGAGCAGAGAGAGTAGGAGTGGGTGTGAGGTGGGCTCAGAGAGACAAGCGAGAGACCAGCACATCAAGTCTGTTAGGTTTCCATTCCAATTGCTCTTTTTTTTTTTCCATTTACTGCAACGCTTCACAACTAGAGTCAGTAAAGATTTGCTCCCACATAGCAGATCTCTAGTTTCCACCTGCAGCATACCAGCCAGCTATGGAGTCATTTAGAAAAAGTCGCTCCAGAGAATACAAAAACATTCATCATCTGCCATGTTCCATGTGCTTCTTGCGGGAATCTGTTCCCCCCTCCCCACCGCTGAGGAAATCAAGTCGAATGGAACAAGACCACCGATACGATTTAACTCGGCAAATAAATAATGACTTAGCTTTAAAGAGCTAATTTATTCCATTAGCTGCGATTTTTTAGGACATTAAAAGCCTTTTGAGAGCAGCCGATTGTGTCTCGGTGAAACTGAACGCCCTGCGCTCTCTGGAACGCTGGGTTTTAGGGCCACCGGAACGATTGTTCGTAGGGGTGTTCAGTTATACAGAAATAAAACGGACATGGATAATTGATAGCCTCCAGCCAATCAGGACTGAAGATTCCTTTTAGCCAAGGTATAAGGCCTAAATAAACCATGAACCAGAAAGCCCTTTTACCATCTATCACATCTGCATTGGGAGCATTTTTTTGGAGCTTTCATCTACCCTTTAAATGTACGTCTCTGCAGACAGAGTTGTAATGTTCTACTGCTTTTTTTTTTACATTTCCATGCGTTATGTCAGGCTATTTGTACGCCACCATGAATCTTCTCCGGCTTTACGCCTCCTTGACAGAAACAGGACCCCCTTTCTTTAAAAACAGGGCTTTGTGAAGGGTTTGTGAACAATGAATATCCTACCTGAAGTAGATAACTTTTTGAATGCCTTTAATTGGCAGAAGTAGGAGTTTAATAGCGACAAGCTAATGGCTAATTGACAAGCTACAGGCTAGCTTAGCATTCAAATATTGATTCAGAGACACACAAAAACAACTTACAACAACAACAAAAATACAAATAAACAAGAAATGCTTCACCAGTGCAAAGATCACTCTGGGCTGACAGCGTCGGAGTTTGTGTATTTCAATAAACAGCAGTCATCATCACGAATCTGTGCACCGATGACTTAAGAGCATCTTTGCTAAATTGCTACCAACATTACACGGGGAATGATAACAAAGAAATAAAGGAGAAATCACAAAAACTGGACGTTGATCTCTTTTTGTGTGTGTGTGTGTGTGTGTGTGTGTGTGTGTGTGTATAGCGGGCCTTGAGTGGCCTCATTCGTCCAAACCTAGGCCAGTTCTCAAGGCGCTATCTGCACCAGGTAAGATATTGTTTAGAACCCCCACTCCGAAAAAGCTTCTCTGTCAGAATGCCTGGTCTCTGCAAAGAGATGGCTGTGGGGCACACACACACACACACACACACACACACACACACACACACACACACAGACACACACACACAAAAAAAAAACTCAAGTCCTTTAAGCGACAGATTTGATTCAGACGCAGGATAACATCAACCTTTTCCTGCCTGCCTGGTTTTTGACGGGGCGGTGGGGAGGTGTGTGTGTGTGTGTGTGTGTGTGTGTGTGAGGTGGGGGTGGGGGGCAGATAAACGCGTCTTCTCGGCCTGGCTGCCTGCTGCCTGCCTGTACAGACACGGGCTGAGTCCAGTAGCAGAGAAAAGCTGTATCAGATTATTGAATGTGTGCCATTAGGCCAGGCTGAACTGAACGCAGCCGCGCGCACACGCACGCACATACACACACACACACACACACACACACACACCACGGCGCAAACGACACAGAAGGTCACGCAGATCCAGCTGGATCCCAGAAATCAACCTGCCGCTCGG
>NC_051442.1:16716011-16727408 GCF_001649575.2 Kryptolebias marmoratus
AAAAAAAAAAAAAAAAAAAGACAAAGCGCAGAGGCAGACACACAGAGCTTCATGACTCCGCAGTTTGACTAGACTAGCCCTCCTTCCTACGGCAAGGAGCACTCCTGACACCGTATCCGCGCAGCCCGTTACCTCTAATGTGCGTATTTCTTGCTGCGTGAGGTCGTTGGACGCGGCGCATTTGGTCCGGAGCCCCTGCAAGCTGGAGATGGAGATATCGATCATATTCTGGATGAGTTCGCATTGATGTAGCGCGGCCATCGCTGCGCCACCGCCGCCGCCGTCCCTTCTCTCCGGCTGCTCATCACTCTCGACCATCTTCCCACCTTTAGCAGACACGCTAGCCATTCCTCAGCATCGGGGCACGGCTGGAAGGGCTGGAGTCAAACCGCTGAGCTCGGAGAAAACATGGGCAGCGACCGCGCCGTGGAAGTTCGCTGACAGCGGTAGTTGTCGTCCGCAGAGCTTCCCGGGCTTTGTGACAAAAAATAAAAAGGTCGCGAGCTAAATGCCGGTTTTTGAATTCTTATTTCGCTCCTGTTATTGTTGCTGCTCTGTCAGGGTTGGTGTTCCGAGTTCGCCCGAGGTCCGTTCGGGCTCGGCTCGTGTGTCCCTAGTCCGCGTTGGGCTTCCACCGACAGCTCTGGCAGAGGCTTCACCGTCTGTCAGCTGTTGGGAACATCATGGTGCGCGGTGCACTCTGGGAAATACAGTCCCACAGCCACAGTATGCTGCTGAGTCAAAGCCTTGATGCCTAAATGCCTCACTCAGTCTTACAGATAATCAGCACAGATTTGGTGCGGTAGCAGCCGAGCGTCATCCCAACGCACAGTCTGAGCGCTTTTCGTTGAGCAATGGTTTTGTTTTTGCGTAAAACTTTGGCGTGAACTCTTAGAGTCAACGCTGTCTGTCTGTTAGCAAAATATCTATTGAACCACTGGATGGATTTTGATGAAATTCTGACACATTCATCATTGGATGTATGTCTACAACTCATTAACTTTCAAAGTCAGCCCAATTTAAGATGGCTGCCACAGCTAGTCTATATTAGCCAGTACAAAAATGGCTATAACTTTGCCCATTTTACAGCTAATGAGCTCAGATTTGGTGTGGTAGTAGCTGAAAGTCATTGCCAACACATACTCCAAGCTCCACCTGTTAGGCTACATCTTTGCTTCAAACTCTGGCATTAACTATTACAATCAGCACTGTTTGTCTGTTAGCAAAATATCTCTTGAACCACTGGATGGATTTTAGTGAAACTCTCAGAAAGCAATCATTGGACATCTAACAACAAATTCACCAACTATTGGAGTCAACTCAAATTAAGATGACCACCACAGCTAGTCTATATTAGCTATCACAAAAATGGCTATAACTTTGCCCATTTTACAGCTCAGATTTGGTGTGGTAGTAGCTGAAAGTAATTCCCAACACATACTCCAAGCGCTACATGTTGGGCTCTTTGCTTCAAACTTTGGCATTAACTATTAGAGTCAACACTGTTTGTCTGTTAGCAAAATAGCTCTTGAACCACTGGATGGATTTTAGTGAAAGCAATCATTGGACATCTATCAAGAAACTCATCAATGTTTGGAGTCAACCCAGTTTGAGATGGCAGTGGGTGGCATGCATTTCTTCGAGGAACGCTAGGCCTTTAACCAAACATCTGCCATGCCTAAATAAAACAAGGCCTTATCTGATATATCGGTTCTGTGCAGTTCCTGAAGAAATGGCTTTAGTGTAAGGGCGATATTTGATGTTAGCAAAAGAAAGAGGAACAACTGTCAAATATTACGGGGGGGGGGAATGGGGGTCGCATTTACGTGAATGCTGTAAACACGCGTGGGCTGCAGAAAACTCCCACTTTTCCCACACGGCAACGGTTCCGTGGTGGCACAGGGAGGAGGTTCGCGATCCCACAGCAGCTCTGGGCTCCGGCAGTAATCATCACCTTTCACCTCCTCGTGTGAAGCGCGGTGCTCTGTCATTACCCTGCGCTGAGTGTGCTGAGCTCGACTGCTGCAAAAGAAGCTCTGCTGGGTGGGGTGTGTGTGTGTGTGTGTGTGTGTGTCCCTCCCTACAAACACACAGACGCCTCCCACCCAACCAAATAAAATCAGATATCTCTGTGCAGATGAAATGTTTCAACATTAAATATGTAAAAAAAACTTTTTACATGCACAGCTCTCCTTTGGAGTTGATATTTNGGGGGTCACTTTAACGACACGATTATTAGACTGTTGGTTAATACAGAAGCTGCTTAGGACGTCACACTGAAAATTTACTGTATTATCTGATCAATTTTAATATTGATTTCATCATTTTTTTGATACCTAAAGAAACCCCAAAAGTGCAATTTAGGAGCTGCTCTTTTCAGGTCAATTAAAGGGCTGGTTCAGATCTTTTAAAATGTGGTTCTGTGGAAATGTTAAAAACTACTAATATCTTATCAGTGGTAAAAAAAAAAAAAAACAAGTTTCTATCTCAAAAGCATCATAAGAGGTTCATGCAAACTCTGTTTTTTTCTTTAAGAAATGTTCCAAGCTGCACAAAACGTGCTACTGCTAGCTGGAGTCGATGGAAATACGTGCGTGTGGGATGTGACGTGAAGACGTCCAAAGTAGCATTTGAACAAACTGCTGTTAAATTTCTGAGACTGGAGTTGTTTTAAGATCCGTCTCATTTTTGGCCTCGGCCCTCCTTGGACTAGCCATCAGCTCATCAGTCAGGTCAGAATTAGGCTCCGTCCCTCCAGACTGAGGTTTGTTCAAAGAGCTACCTGCGACAGGTAAGATTGTAACTGTTCAGAACCTTTCCACTGAGCCCCGCTTCGGAAGATCTGAGCCCGAGCCTCTCGATGTAGTCCGCAACACAAGTCCATACCATGATTCATCTCCCTCGTGCTCAGCTATATGAATAACAGAGCCCTCTTCTTTTGTCTCACGACATACCACTGCTGTTTGTGGGCAAACTGCTCTATTTGAGCTTAATCAATCCAAACCACTTCCTGCCAAATCGCTGCTCCACCAAACCCCAGAGTTTGCTAAATTTTCTCGAAAGAGGTTTTATTTTTTATTTTTTTGTTAACCTCTTTAGAGTTTCTTTGGTGTTTTAAGACCTCAACATGACCTCTACCGCTCCTGAAAGTTAAATTAATTCATATTAATCAGGAGAAAATACCAACCTGAAAACTTTTTTTTGTTTTTTGACTGCTTATTAGATGCTTTATAGGTGCTGATTGTTGTGACATTAGTGCGACGAGTCGGAATATTCACACATCCATAGGTTTTTTTTAAAAGCTTTTCTAACAATAAAAACACAAAAGCAATTTTCTTACCAATGATGTTTTTGCTTGTTACTGTGTGTATGTCTGTTAGCAAAATATCTCATGAACCACTGGACAAATATCAGTGAAACATTCAGACAGCAATCATTAAATGTCCTTCTACAACTGAATAACTCTTGGAGACAACTCCATTGAATATGGCCGCCACAGCCAACTGAGCTTAAAAAACATAAAATAGACTATAAGTCATCTAATTTTACAGGTACTGACCTAAGGTTTGGTGTGGTAGTCGCTGTAACTGATCCTCTACACATATTCTGAACAGTAACAAATTGCACAAGATCTTTGTTCAAAATGTCAACATTAACTACTTGGAGTCAACTCTTTCTGTCTGTTAGCACAATATTTCACAGACTACTTGGTGGATTTCAATGAAACTTTAAGGAAATAATCGTCAGGTGTGGCTCTACAACTGATTGTCTTTTAGAGCTAATCCAACTCAAGATGGCCGCTACAGCTGACTGTATTTGGAAAACCTAAAAATGGCTATAATTCAGTCAGTTTTACAGACACTGCGTGAAAATTTGTAGCTGAGAGTTAGCCACAACCCATAGTCTGAGCACGACATCTTACAATCTTACGTAAGCTTGAACATAATATTATTTTCAAGGTTTGACCAAAACGGATACAACTCTCGACATCTTCGTCCAAAACCGTGGCAATGAAAGGCAGCAGGCAATGTGCATTCTTTAAAAGGAATGTTAAGAGTTTCATTTAAGTTTGCAATCTTTTCCCCTTAACTTTTTTTTTTTTGCCTCCTGACCGTAGCTGAACTTTTGCCCGAACATCTGCTGCCACAAAAAAAAAATGGGACAAACTACAAACGTGGTGAAATAAAAGCCGACTAAATCAGCCTCCACTTGAGGCCCAGGTAGACCGTGTGTCCTCGTGAGCGAAGAGCCGCGGCGTTCCGATAGCCACGAAGCGACGGCCCAAGTGCTGCAATGAGGGTGCGATGTTCTTTCCTTTAATATACCCTAATTATACAATAAAACGTGAATCACTTCTTACGGGGCCCCGGGTTCCTCGCCGCCATCTGTGCATCTGTCTCCTCATCTGATCGCAAGAGAAAACACTGTCTCACACTGCGGCCACAAAACACACACACACACCACTCTATAAGGCAGCCTGCATGAATCAGGCTGTGCAGAAGTGAAATAGGAATTAGAAACCTCACTGGGTGTTTTATGGTGTACCATCGAGTCAACCTCCAATCACCTGAAACCTGAGTAGCACGCTGACACGGAGCGGAGAACGGTAAGACGGAACCAAACGGACACGGAGGAGCGAAGCCCTCCCCAACCCCCGGCCGTGAGCTATTGTCGTCGCCGCGCCACTTGGTCGGTGCAGGCCTGCTGTAATAGCGGCACAGATTTGACGGTGACATGCCAACAGAACGCCGGGCCAGACTTCAGCTCGTCTTCGCCGCTCGAAATCGCTTCGCCATGTGGCGACACGAGGCTTGAAGTAAAGTTTCGAAGTAGTGGGGAGGGAGCTTTGGTACTGCAGCGACGCGTGAAAGCAAACGCACACGATCTCGAATCAATGGTCAGACAGAAAGATGAGAAAAACTTTGTGCCAAGAACAAGAAAAAAGGAATATTAGCAGATGGAGCCTTTTTGTACTTAGATGACCTGTTGTAGCTGCAATATAGGGCCTTTTATAGGGAGCAAAAGATTGTATGTAACCGTTTGAATGAAAACTAGACTTTTTCTGAGGAATATTTGAAAGCTGCCAATGCAGCTACTGCCCAAACTGTGGCTTTGTAATAATCTAAACTAAGGATGAAAAGACTACAGTTTGGTGTATGAACTGGACAAGGGGTATAAAGAAAACCAAGGCCAAGACAAATGTTCAACCGTCTGCCAATGGCTCATTAGGCTCACCATGGTAACCGCACACTCTTTTACTGTCTTTTACTCCCTGGTGGACGACAGCAGGCGGAAATTTGAGCCATGGCGGCAGTGGCTCAGGAGGTAGGGGTTTGTCCTGTAACCGGTGGGTTCCTGGTTCGAGCCCTGATCTGTCCGTCTCAGCCGTTGTGTTGTTGAGCAAGACACTTCATCTGCCTCGCCTACGGGTGTTGGTCAGAGGGCTCGGTGTCCATAAAAGTTACGAACAGAATCTGTGACAAAGAGCAACCTTGGCACAGTCCAACTCTCACGGGAAAGAAGCCCGACTTCCTGACGGCAATGCGGACCAAGCTCTGGCACCAGTCATACATGGACCTAACAGCCCGTATCAAAGGGCCTGGTGCCCCATACTCCTGGAGTACCCCCCACAGGACTTCCCTGAGGGACACGGTCAAACGCCTTCTCTAAGTCCACAAAACACATGTAGACTGGTTGGGTCGAACTCCCACGCACCCTCCAGGACCCTGCTGAGGGTGCAGAGCTGGTCCAGTGTTCCATGGCCAGGATGAAAACCACACTGCTCTTTCTTCCTGAATCTGAGGTTCGACTATCCGGCAGCAATGGACAGGAGCAACAAAGTGATATAAGAAACAGCTGGAAGAGCCTTTTACAACTAACAAGGTTCATCGGCAACAGGTCAGGAAGAGAACTGGGTATAAAAAAACTGAGCATTTCAGAGAGGTGGGATCTGTCAGAAGTAAAGATGGCCAGAGGTTCGTCAGTCTGGCAAAAAAAAATAATCAAATTTCAACAGAAGATTTGGAAGACTTTGAATATCCTATCATGTACAGTTCATAATATCATCAAAAAAATTCAAGAATCTGAAAAAAATCTCTGAGCTCAAAGGCAGAAAGTCAGTATTGAACGCTTGTGATCTCTGGCTCCTCATAAGGAGCTGCATTAAAAACAGGGGGGATTCTGTTCTGGACATCACTGCATGGGCTCAGGAAGACTTCAACACGTTACTGTCTGTAAACACAGTTCATCGTACCATCCACTAATGCTGCTTATAGCTCTGTCAGGCAAAGAAGAAGCCAGATGTGAACACTGTCTTCTCTGGACTAAAGCTCATTTAAAATGGACTGAAGCAAAGTAGAAAACTGTTCTGTGGTCAGAGGAATAGAAATTCAAAACTCATTTTGGAAATCATGGCCTCCGCGCTAAAAAGGAGAGGGACCTTCAGGCCCGTCGGCAGCGCACAGTTCCAAAGCCTGCCTCTCTGATGGTATGGGGGTGTATTAGAGCCTATGACATGGGCAGGAAAGTCCGTACAGGTTTCAGAACAACATCTGCTCCCAATAAGCAAAAAGTCCAGTAAAAACGAACCCGGGGACCACTGAACAGCTCAAACCCTACTCAAGGCAGGAATGGGACAATATTCCCATCCTGAAAGGCCGGCAGCTGCTCCGAGGTTGTGCTGTTTGCACGACTCAAAGCTGCGCCACAAGACACAGGATTCAGTTTTTGGAACCGTAACATAAGAAGGGACGCTTCAATGATTGTCCACCTTAAAAAGGGCAGACAATCATTCGTTCATTTAAGTAAGGACGTCTAGCACATCTAGAATTTCTCACCAGCAGCGCCACCTTCCCCTCCCACCGTGTGCGTCCAAGGTGTCCCCGCTCTCCTGAAAGTCGCCGACCTGTCCTCAGCCACGGAGCCGCCACGACTGGTTTCCCAAACTGCCTGCGTTACAGAAGGACAGCAGCGACCGGACGGCCTGCTGACGCGACCCGCAGGGCCGAGGGAAACGTGATCCCTTCCCCAACAGGATGGCCCGTTAAGCCGTTTAAACCGTTGTTCTGCGGGACAGCCTGCATGCCACGTGCAGCTTCGGATTAAACTCAGCTCTGCCCCGTCGGATCCTGCTGGCCGCACTAGCCAGGGTTTCCAAGAAGGGGTTTCCCCTCAGATTAGGCAGGCCAAGGATTCAGTTTGGGTGGTTGTTTTTGTTTTTATCAGGACTGCAGCACAGATGACAGCAGACTTGGCTCGTTGCATCTTCTGGATACATCTTTTTTTATTTTCCCTGTGTTTGTGTGTCTGTTAGCAAAATATCTCATAACCCAGCGCCCACATTTCAGTGAAACTTGCAGGAAGTTAACAGTTGGCTGCACATCTACAACTAATTAAATTTTGGAGTCAGTCCTGTTCAAGATGGCCGCCGCAGCCAACTCAAATTCAAAACCACAAAAGCGGCTGTAATTGAGTAAATTTTTACAGATAATGATCTAAAGTTTGGTGTAATAGTAGCCGAGACTGCTCCTAAATAGGTTTTCTGATTGCGTAACAGATTGTGTAAGGACTTCGTTTAAAGTTTTGCCATTAATCATTTGGACTCAACGCCGTCTGTTATCAAAATATCTCACGAACCACTGGTGGCATCTTAATGAAACGTTCTGGAAATAATTAGTGGATATGCCTCTACAACTGATTAACTTATGGAGTCTAGCCAAATCAAGATGGCTGCCACAGCCAGCTGACCCTTCAAAAGACAAAAATTGCCATAATTCAGCCAATTTTACAGATATTGAGCTGAAATTTGGTCGTTCGCAACACATACTCTGAGTGTGACATGTTGCAGTGTTGCACAAGAGCGCGCACAACGTGTAATTTCTCAACATCAGCTAATCTTAGCCACCACATGTCATCTTACACTGGCACGGAAGACAAAAGGCGACACGCGATCCTTCGGGGAATGTTAGGCCTTCAGTCTTAAACAAGTAGGCCTGAGAGCTACATTCACAGAGAAAACAAACAAACAAACAAAAAAAGGAATGCACCATAAAAGTATGAACCGGTGTGCATCGGTCTTAGTCAGAACTATGCAGAATTGCTCTTTTTTTTTTTTTTTACATATCATTGCAAAAGTATGTGTGACAGTCGTGACACACATCAAACGAGGTGCAAAAGAGAACTGCTGCAGTCCTTACTGTTTGTCTTACC
This sequence comes from Kryptolebias marmoratus, assembly GCF_001649575.2. Lineage (NCBI taxonomy): Eukaryota > Metazoa > Chordata > Actinopteri > Cyprinodontiformes > Rivulidae > Kryptolebias > Kryptolebias marmoratus. The sequence continues at coordinate 16,724,220 of NC_051442.1, forward strand.
GCCACACCCACCAGTTGTGTGTGTTATAATCCAGGAAGTGCTCTGTGTGTGTGTGTGTGTGTGTGTGTGTGTGTGTGTGTGTGTGTGTGTGTGTGTGTGTGTGTGTCATAATGCCTGTAAGAGTGACTGAGGACTAGCAAGGTCCCCATTCAAAGTGTTCCACAGTGTTGGTCAGGTTCCTTCAGTGCTTTGGAGAATACAGATGTTTCCCAGCCAGCCCTGAACTAACCATCAGTATATGTGGCTCCTCTCAGGAACAGTCAGCTGTGGCTGTGACTGGAATCAACAATAAAACGTCTACGGGTGTGAAATCTTATTATATTAATTTTATTCACAGTGTTCAGGAGAACGCCCCAGTTTGTTGATAATAACCACGCAGCATAATTGTGCTTTCCTTGTTTCAGCCTGGGCAGAATGAAGAATTAAATTATTTTTGTTTCGTTTGCCTTCGCAAGCGAGCCTGTTAAAGCCTAAACTTTATAGCCTGTTGTGAATGGTTTGCTACAAAAAAACAGGAAGTAAAATGAAGACAGAGCAGTGAACCTTATCTGAATGCTCCACCCAAGACTTTCCCTCCTTCTGCTTTATTCTTTAAACGTCCCCTGAAAGAAACAGACAGCAACATGCAAGGGACTGCTGCTGCTCGTTTTAGAATAGAAGAAATAAGTCAGGTAGATTCAGGGAACACTGAAGGGCCTGCAAGACAAATATGCGTAGACAGCACCATCTGCTGGACACTAAGGGTAACATCGTCTTGAGATTGTGAGAACCACCTCAGGTTGAGGCTGCGGACACTTTTAGGGTGGCTCACCATCCTAAAGGTCAGGGAAATGAACCAAATTAATTTAAAAAGCATTTCTTGAAGGAATGCATATCACCCATCATTTCATGCCAGAGTTTTAAAGTAAGATCATCTTTATGTTGAGAAATGATGGGAGTTGTAGCCCTTATGGTCAAACTCTGAAAATGTCATGCGTAATCTCATGCAGTGACGTGAGATGACACGCATAAAGTATGCATTGGGAACGACTCTCATCAACCACCACATCTAATTTTAGCTCAGTATCTGGTAAACTGACCCAGTTATAGCTTTTTATGTGTTTTCTAATGTTGATAGTCTGTGGTGGTCATCTCAGATTGGACTGACTCCAAAAGTTAATCAGTTGTAGGTGTCCATCCAGTGGTTACTTTCTGAAAGTTTCATTAAAAGCCGTCCATTTGTTCATGAGATATTTTGCTAACAATCAAACAGATTTGACATAAATTGTCCATGCTGAAGTTTTACGCCGAGGTCTTGTGCAATGAACAGCACTCAGAGGATGTGTTGGGAATTTCTCTCAGCTACAGCTATGCCAAGTTTTACCACAAAATCTGTAAAACTGACTGACTTATAATGATTTTTGTGGTTTCCAAGGCCAGTTGGATGGGGCGGCCATCTTGTCTTGGATTGCCTCCAAAACATAATCAGTTGTAGAGGTACATCCAGTAAGTACTTTCTTCAAGTTTTATTCAAATTGGTCCAGCGGTTCATGAAATATTTTGCTAACAGACAGTCATGGGCAAAAACTCCATTATGCCCCAGCAGGCTATAAAAAATTCGGAAGACAGAGCTCTGTGATTTATACGGTTTTCATCATTACATGATCACTGATATGTGATGAACAGAAATCATTCCAATCTGCCTTCATAATAATTTAGTATTTGATTTAACTGTGAGCGACTCACTTTGTCAAAACTGAACCGTCTAAGAAGTTTAGAGAGGGCTCTGGTTTATCAGGTTTGTTAACTTACCAAAGTAAAAACACACACACACTGAAAATGTTAAAGGTGTCTTCATGCTGGGGACAAAACATGTCTAATTCGAAGTCAGCAATAGCAAGGAGCAAAAACTGCCTAAATTAAATAATATGTGGCCACTAGATAGCAGCAAATCCTCAAAACAAGCTTAAGGACTCAAAACAGGGATAATCACCATTAGTCCAGACTGGTTACTATTAATATTTCATTTCATTCATTCACTAGCATACCAATAGTTCTATAAGGCCTTTAAGAATTTTTTTTTTACAGAACTTTATTATCAGAATTTTATGTTTGCAGCTCTTTGACAATCACCTTGTTGGTGCTAAAATCTTTTTTTATGTGACAACCTTATCTTTTCAGTGTTTTTCATAAATTTGCCTAAAGAAATGGGAACAAACTGTGTCTCCGTGACAGACTGACAGTGGCGAGGCGTCTAAAGAGCCAGGTTTATTATGTACGTGCTTATGTGTTCAGGAGCCTTTTTTAGGTCTGAATGATTCACAAGTATGTGACGCAAACATCTATTCCTCTGAAAATGAGTTAAAAAAAGTAAAATAAAATGAATAAAAACAGCTGAGGTGCTGAGTCAGACTGAGGTTGCACAAACTTTCTGCTTCCAAAGTAGAGAGTCAACCTGGAATCCTTCTCTTTTCCATGTGCTGATATCTTTAACAGGAATAAAAAAGGGACTTAAAGGCCTGTTTTCTTATAAGTGTGCCACCTTGATCTGTACTGGATGAAGAGCTTTGGCTCTGTGCATGTGTCATTGGCATGGCAGGGGGCCTGATGTGTCCGGGTGGGCAGGAGGCATCTTTGTGACACAGCGTGGGACAATGCTGAGCGTCAGGGAAACCAGGGAGAGTGCTCAAGTTTGCCACATGCCACCATTATTATGAATCCCGGAGAGGAAGGTGGAGAAGGAAAGGAGGTGCCCAGGGGGTAAAAGAAAATACTGATCGGAAAAAACGCAACTCTGAGATGATTTAGGAAAAAGAAACGAGGACAGGACAGGAGCTTCGCCGTGCCGGCAAGATGCTACATGTCCTGTGGGTTTGTGGTAATCTGCTGGTGCAGCAGGTTCAGACAGACTGCTCTGAGGGCGTTTAATTAAAGGCCTAGTGTCACGTGTTACTGCTCCGAGCACATGTACGTGTCCAGAATGACTCTCAGCTACTACCACTCCGAAGAGTAGCTCAACATCTGTAACACCGGGAGTTGGAGCCATTTTTGTGTTGGCTGTGGCAGCCATACAAAATCCACCCAGTGGTTTTAATGAGATATTTTGCTAACAAACACAAACAGAGACATTATCACGACTTCACCTTAGGCAGAGGGCGATAAGCTGCTCAACACAACATTACGGACTGCATCATCACCCCCCCCCCCCCC
>NC_051442.1:16727757-16804209 GCF_001649575.2 Kryptolebias marmoratus
GGGGGGGGAGGGGGGTCATGAATAGCAGGGAATGATGCATATTTTGGGAAAAAAACAAAAACCCTCTTCCTAATCCACTCGTGACGTTAAAAGGTTCAGGTCGTCTTCAATAAAACGATGTTACCATTTAAAGCAGTGGTCTCCAACCCTGGTCCTGGAGGGCCACCATCCTGCAGGTTTTACTTGTTTCTCTGCTCCAACACACCTGATTTGCATCAATGGGTGATTAATAGAACATGAAGAGGTGATTTAACCACTGAATCAGGTGTGTTGGAGCAGAGAAACAAGTAAAACATGCAGGATGGTGGCCCTCGAGGACCAGGATTGGAGACCCCTGAAACCCAGGATTTGACTTGGGACCAGGAAAACCGTCACACCTGCATCCAGCCTCTTTTTAAAACTTAGCTCGGTTCATGGAGCACTTCACGATGCATTTCTCTTTCACACACAGCCGCTCCCATCTGATAGAAAAACAACGTGAAAAGCTCAAGTTCGACCGATTAACGTTTAGAAACTCAGTCTTCTCTCTTAGAACACGGCAGAGGGAAAAGAACCTTTCTTACCCAGCCTGCGTAGGCCCCCTTATAATACCATCCCTACTGTCACACACGGTAGTGGCAGTCTCATGCTGTGGGGGACATACACTTTCTGGAACAGAGCAGAAGCCGACCTAACACCAAACAAGTCTTGATTCATGAACGCATTTGATAGTTTTCTTTTATTTAGACAACCCAAATAAAAGGCACAGAACATTGCGCATGTTTAAGTAATAATTTGACAAACGTACATTTAAAAAAATGTAGGAATGTTTGACCTTTCTGCTAATCAGAAAGCCTAGCCTCTCATATATACAAAATTATCAATGTTAATGTTCTAATACAAAAGATTTATAAAAAAGGTTCTTATCTTTCACATCTATTGTAACTACCATATCCTTGGAACTAAAGGTTTTGTACAAAGATATACATTCAACTGCTTTTCACAAGGGTCCTGGTATTTCCAATTGTTATTACTTTTTTTTTTGTTTGTTTGTTTTTCCTTCCTTAAAATAAATGAGATGTTCAATTTCACAAGAATAATTCAGGTCATCACATTATAAATGGTTTCAAATTTGGCAATCAGGCTATTATAGTGTATCTACGTAAATGCATAAGAATAAACAAAAGCTACACTAATATTCTGTTTTTTAAAAAAAAACCTTGGGAAAAAAAAAAAAAAAAAAAAGGACAAACATGCATATTGCATTTCTTTGTATAAACTGAATCAACTCAAAAGAGCTGCAACACTGCTGAGTTAACATGGCATTCATTGAAAAAAAAAAAAAAAAAAACAGAAAACAAAACAAAATTTGTTAAATGTTGAACAGCTACAGTGTTTAGGGTCATGCAACATCAATCTTGTCCCGTTGCTTTGAAACGGGCCCAAAATCGCAGTTCATCAAAACTCCTCCAGTTCTCCGGCGCATCCATCTGCAAACCGAGGCTGAAGTTTAAAGTAAATGTAAAAGATGTACAGCATTTATTTCCTCTTTTTTTTTTATTATTGTACAGTAAACGATCGCCTTTTTTTAAAAAAAATGGACGGCTGGTTTGAAAGTGGGGTACATCTGAAATACCTAGAGGGTGGATTTGCTTTATTTTTATTTTTATTTTTAAGTCTGAACACCGCAAATGTTTCGGGGAGTCCCAAAGAGATGCGGAGTGATTTAATGAGCCTTTCCGTGTGTTTCCTGAGTGAAAACGTCTCCGTGGGTGTGCGCGTGGGGGGGCTGTAACAGATCGGGTGACAAAGAAATCGCACGAATAAAACAGTGTAACAAAATAAAAGTAAAAAAAATAAAAGGAGTCCGCTAAAACTATTTCCCCTCTACTTTCCGGGGGGCGACATCAACAGCTTGACAAGAAGCTTCACTACGAGGCCAGGCTTTTTACATAGTCGGCCACTAGATGGCCCTTAAGTGTAGGCTGGCTGACCGAAACACTTAAGACTCCATTTGATCTTTGATAATACTGCTGTTCACCTGCGTGTAGGATCTGCTTTCAGTGCAAGACTCATTCCATTCTGACTTCATGGGAAAAAAAAAAAAAAAATGTAAAAAAAAAAAAAAAAATTCCAACACAAATAAAAACGAACCTTTGCGTTTCCATATAAATAGAAAAACAAAGCACAAATGTTTCATAGTCAAGAGGCCAGTGTCCAGATGGCCACTGAAATGACAAAAGCAAAAGTTTAAAAACGACGCCGTGAAAAATACATTACTATGTCAACTGTACAAGTTAGTCACTGTACCTCAAGAGCATATCTACGATCTGAGAAAAAGAAATGCTATAACATTGTGAAAAAATAAGTCTTCCATGCAAGTGGAAGCGACTGTCCCTTTTCCTAAACTCATTTCCTATAACATTAAATAGTGATTAGCAGGCTATAGTATTAAAAAAAACCCAACATGAACAAAAAAAAAAAAAAGAACTACATACAAATAAAACGCCCAGCGGCCTCGGGAGAGATCGAGTAAAACATCAGAAACAGCAATTTATGGTTATTGCTTCAGTCCATTTCACATCTCCCTTAAAAAAAAAACAAACATAAAAGGACCAAAAAAAAAAAAAAAAAAAAGCTTGTGTATTTTTCGTTAAAAAAAGAAAAAATAAGTCCTCCGCTCTCGTTCGTCATGATTCAAATCACAGTTTCATCACTCTAACTGCCTACACTAAGTCTCACGGCTGTCTTGATTTCAAGATAAATCCTACTAGAAGTCTACGTAATTGTTCTGTATCACATGCCGCTCACGGAACATTAGTCGGGATACAGGTCGGACTTTAGGAGCTCCTGCTGGCCTCACAGCTCAGGGGACTGTCCACCTCAGGGACTGAAGGAGACGTTGTTTGGGGTGAGGAAGGTGTGGAGGGGGACAGGGGGGAGAGAGATGCACATATGAGGTCAGGAGTCTCTTCTTACACTTCATTTTCCCTTTCTTTCAGCCCAGTTAGATGTTGATTCTTATTTTCTTTCTCTCACTTCTTTTTTTTTTTTTCTTTCTTTCTTCTTTTTTTCCCCTTTTACCAAGGAGGGGAAGAAGGCAAGACTTGGGACAGAAAAGGCATGCTATCCACTGGCCTCATTGCGATGTTTAGTGGACCGGCTATATTCATAGGCATGGGGGTTGTTATTGCCACCGGGTGGGCAATATTCATGGGCGCCGAGGCGGGGATGTTCACAGACGCGATGTTGACGGGCCCGGTGATGGTGACCGGGTGCTGGAGGCTGACGGGGGATGTGATGTTCACCGTGTTGGTGCTAATGTTCATTTGTGCGGCTATAGTGACGGGGTGGTTGTTGTTGTTTGTGTTGCCCCGGTTCATCGCCGAGGTGATGGGGGCAGAAACAGTCACGGGGGTAGCCGAGGCAGAGTTGCAGACGTCATTACCATCTGAAACAAACAAACAAAACAAAACAAACATACATGGTGTTAAAGTTTCCGTCTTTCTTAAATTCTTCTTAAATAGCTGGAAAAGAGAAGTCTGTCGCACCATGTTAATGCAACAGTATGTTTACCTGCAAACAAATGTGACAGATTTAACACAGGTGATCAAAAAGCGCCCAACTTTAAGGTAGTATAAAAAAGGGTGCAAAACCTAAGAAAGCTAACAAAGACCGGTTTGTCAAAGTCCTAATGAAAGCATTAAATGCCAAACATAACATATTATTTCTGCTCACATTAATCTGTGCTGCCACTTTAAGAGCGTCAGCAGAGTAGATGATGCGTGGGGCTGTTTGTCCTTTCAGACTTACCGTAGCTTCCTGTAGTAGAAACATGTTGCAGCCAAAGTGACTTTTCACATATTTTTGTGTCTGGAAATCCCAGCTAAAGTAATTATAACATGACTTTAAAATGACTGTGTATTACTTTCCAGTGAAAAACACAATGTTAATCACATTAGCTTTTCTATAGCATTTTCAATATTAGGTTAGCATATATGCTAATTGCTGTTAGTAGGGTTTTTTCTGACATGCTAGTGTTCTCTTTATTAGACATGAAACTATAGAAGTCAGCGTTTATTTTCATAGACTAAAGCCAGTCCCCTAAGTTTCGAGATAATCCAACCGCATCAATAATTGGTTTAGGTTCTCTTCACAGCCCTCTGAGTCGTAATCGGATCGAATCGCGGGGTGCCCAAAGATTGCCACCCTCATCATGTGCTGTTTTCTTCCATCTTTCAGACAGTAGCTGGCTAACTCCAGTTACACCGTTTAATACTGCTATTTAAAGAAATACATTTTTAACTCTTAATTATCAAACATAACTGGCAACTTTAGAACAGTCCAGAGTCTGCAAACAGTTCGACAGGTTAAAGATGGGATCTGTTAAAGTCTCGTATTTTGCAGACATTTAGTTTGACCTAAAAACAATCATAACCACATGTGAAAAATTATAATTTGCTGTTAAAATGAATTGAATATGGTTTAGGATATGGTGAGATATGATACGATACTTAGAAAACTAAAGAGGGATGTAGTGCAAGAGTAAAGAAACATTTTCTGAATTACTCTCCTTATTACTAATAGTGCGTGTTCTGGTTTTGAAAGCGTGACAAACCTTTGTTACAGGAGTTAAAGTTGGTCTGTCCGTGAGTCTTCAAATGACTGGTGATGTAGGCTGCACTGAGCATCTTCCCGCAGATGCTGCAGGTCACCTTGCCTTCATGCCGGATCATGTGGGAGCGGAGTCTGTCTTTGGTGGCGAAAGCAGAGGTACAGGCCTGCGAGTGTACAACGGACGGGGTTCAGAGGTCACGCAGGAATGCAACAGAGTGAGACAAATCATGGAAAACTCCAAACTGCAGACGAAAGGCTCTCACCGTTACTTGGCATTTGAACGGTCTTTCCGAGGAGTGCACATGCTTCACATGGCAGCTCAAGTGGTCTGGCCTTGGGGAGAAAAAACAAAAGAAAACAGTTAATTGTTGAATGATGATGCAGGGAACGCCTGCGTAGATGAATGACCCAGCTCATTTTTTTTGTTTCTCACACAAGTGTAGGGGTTTTTGTTATTGACTACTTTCACTTCTCCAAAAACAAAGAAAACAGGAACTTGGTAGATTTATATTCCTGGATAATACTCAATGAGATGATCTAAATGTGTCGCCTTGACATCTAAAACCAAACTCTTTGAAAGCAGATATTTTATTACTTTAATGAAGACAATGCCTATCAGCCCCATAAGCACTTGTTTCTTGGCTTTATGTGATTTTTTAAAATTTACTCTGCTGTAGATTTAAAGTGGACTGCAAATAAATATTTGACATTTAAATGTTTATTCAAAATTGTGTATTTTGTTCGACATAAAGCGCCATACAAGTACACAAGGAGAAATTAAAAAGGTTCATTTCTGCAGAAACGGACGGATGTGCTCTGTTTGCTTTGATAATGAGGAGACGGGCACAAAATCCTTAAAATTTCAGTCAATGGCAGTTAATTCTCTCCGATCAATGGCGCGTGAATTAGTTTGACCTAGTTTCAAACATGCACTACAATGAAGCAAACTTTTCTTTTTTTCTCCCCTGCTTTTCCCACTTGACACTTCAGGAAACTGACAGTTTGTTTAATACTCTTATTTATAATCCAGAACATCTAACGTTAATTACAGAATTATAATGTCAATTATATTTTCTTTTGCTTTTTAACCTAAATGGAAATCTATATAATATAGGCATACAATACGTAGTATTAGTATTTTTCCCTGAAGGTCAGAAAACGACAAAAAAAGCTGCAATAATGGTTCGGAACTACTCTTCCAACAATTACCAACTATTAGGAACATTGCTGGTGTATATTCTCACTCATCCAGGACATGGCAAATTAAAAAAAAAAACAAAAACAACAATTGAACTTTTATTTGAAAGTTGAAGACATTTTGCTTCTCATCTGCAACTGAGCTTGGAACTCCACGCTCTCCAGTTTTGAACTGAAATGCTCCCAGGATGGGAAGCAAAACACATTTAACTACAGAATAGAAGTCCAGTTGTTTTGTTAAAAAAAAAAAAAAATTAAATTTATATAAAATCATTTTATACCTAAAACACAATAAGATAGGAATGAAGGATATAGAACAAAAAATATTAATACTGTAGTACTTCTTGTGAATGCATTGTTTTATTTGGGGATTTATTTGGTGTTTAAAAAAAAAAAACTTTTGTTAAAAAAAAAAGCATTGAAACAAACAAATTACAACTTCAAGCAAACACTGATGACGACACAACTCGTGTTTATCTATTTATAAACGTACAAAGTTCACTGGAACGCTTATTCGCCACTTGACCTTTCCTGCCCAACTCCAGCATTCACAAATTCTTCTTGGCGCTGCTGCTCCTCTGTCAGCATGTTAGTTCTAGTGAAGCCGTGAGCTGAATCATGTTAGCGGTGCCATATTGGAGTGAGTAAGAGCTACTGCTCTGGCAGCTGCTCCCCACACCGGAAAGTTTCACGCTGCTGGATTTCTTTTTTTTTTTTAAAACAAATTAAAAGTCAAGCTGAATTTTCTCAGCGGTGCTTTAAACCGGATACGTTCCCCCCCCCCCCTTTCTTTTGGTTGTCCCATTGACAACGAGGGCAGACTCTAGACACCGCATGCCCACATTGCTGGCTGAGTGGCAGTGACTCAGAGCTCTGCTATTCAGTCCCCATTCTCAGTTTCCTGTATGCTGATGAATCCCTCGCACACGTCACCACGCTGGAGGCATGCCTGAAACTGCCGTGCGCAGCACACTGCTAATGTTACCGGCTTCACCGGGGTACGCTAATGATATTTTGGTTTAAGCGATGTTGCAACATTGGACTCATCAATAATCCCTACCTGATTAATACCAAATCAGACGCTCTCATAGCTGATACTGTTATAAGAAGCTTCTTAAGCAACATGTTTATTTACAACATATATTAAACGTGTTGACCTTAAAATTACACATGGTTCACTGAATTCCCAGGGGAAAGAGTCTGTGACAAGCTGGCGGGAACTGCAAAGTGACAAGTGACGCCTCTCCCCCTCCCCCCTCCTCTCCTGATGCTCCATTGGTGCTCTCCCATGTGCGACTGTTTAAACACGTGGTTGAAATGGCTCGGCTGTCATTATAGGTACGCAACTGATCGACTTGTAAACAACATTAATATAAATTAAAACCCAGTAACTGAAAAGCCGTACAGCAGTGCACGGTCAGTCGGTTTTTATATGACCTAATATTTCACCTGAAAGTTGTTTCTATGGTTGCAACGCAAGCAAGGGGCTGCAGTTCGACGCACTTTTGGTAAAACCAAAACTATCTAACATCTGGCCATTTTAATGCTCTCGTCTTTCTGCATTAGCTGCCAAATAATAATAATTAAATAAAAACTCAAACAGATGTAAGATTTTAAATTTAGAAAACAAAAAAGTAAAACCTCAGTCAGTCCACTACAAGCTACTTTGGATGATGTGCGCATTACCCAAAGAGCCCACCTGTTAGAATTTATTTATAATTATGTTATTTTTAAATTCCATTCAAGCTCTTTTCTGGAATCCAGGAATGCAATCACCAGAGGGTGAAATTACTACAGTCTCCCCCCTTTCATAAGAACAAATTAGATCTCAGACTCAAACTTCCTGTTTACATTGGCCTTGTTATTTGCTGCTACTTGTTGATTAAAAGCATATGAATAAACTGGAACTGTTGTAAAACCTGCATCGTTTTTGAGTTCACACAGTCATACAGTAACATTATAAAGGTTGTGCACCTGAGTGCTACAGCTTCTCGCAGCCGACCAATCAGTGTGAAGCAGATGAAAATGTCATTTTTAGAAAAGTTCTAGAAACAATTACATATAGTTTTTGTATCAATAACTGCGATTGGATTATGTTTATCAGTTGTAATCGGCACAATGAAAAGGTTTATAAATATACACTGTCGATGGCGCTTACCTGGAAAAGCCTTTTCCACACACAGAACACACATAGGGCTTGTGGACCCCTCCGTCGTGAGAGCGAACGTGGTAGGTCATTCGGTCCTTCCTTTTAAAGCGTTGCTGGCAGATGGGGCACTCGAAGGGCTTCTCGTCTGAATGGGACAGCTTGTGGCGGTTCAGGTGGTAGACGTCACGGAAGGCCTTGCCGCACATCTCGCACCCGTGGTTTTTCTTGACCGGTTTGGGGGGTTTCTTGGGGACGTTATGCTGCTGCACATTGCCCATCGCGGACGACGTCATGATGCTTGTGCCTGAAGAAACCGAAGTGGTCGCCGTAGAGAGGATGCCTGCTACTGTGGAGATGTAGGAGTTGCCGTTGTTCTCGCGCGGCATGGAGGCAATCATGGGTACCATGGTGGGAGCTGTTTGGGCTGTCTTCTTTGGACGCGACACCATCTTGATGCCGGTGTGGCTGGACTCATGGCGTCTTAGATGGTAACTGTCGCGAAAGGCCTTGTTACAGTACCCGCAGACAAAAGGTGTTTTGCCTTTGGGTTCCTTCTTTATCACAGGCATTGGTGGCCGTTGGCCTCCTCCGCTGGCCACATTGTCTTTCAGGAGTTCAGCAGCACTGACAGGAGGCTTCTGGTCTATTTGGATGGGCAGGACAGGCTTCTGGTCGATTTGCTCGGCTCCAGCATTAAGAAGTGGCAGCAGGCTATTCTGGGCCACCTGATGCTGGTGGTGGAGGGCTTCATTGGCCTGCTAATAAAAACAAACACACAAACATTTTTGGTTAAGCAAAGACAAATTTCAGTTCTTTATTTAAAAACAAACAAACAAACAAACAAACAAATCAGAGCTTTAATACACAGCAGCAGCAATGCCACCAGTTTGGGGTATTGCAATTCAGAACAAGCGAGCACTCCCTGCAGCATGTACAGCCAAATCATGCTGTTGCTAACAGCTGTTCCACCCCTGGAAGCTGTCAGCTAGGACTCAAAAAATCAATTCTGACAACTGAATGAAAACAAATATCGGAAAGATCTTATAGAATACAAAGTGGGTCTGTCATTAATGAGGCTGATGCAGCGTGCAACTGATGCAAAACAATCCAAATATACTGGGTGAAAAATGATCCCATCGTAACGGTGCTGATTCATCATGTGACTGCAAAGCAAGCATACCAAATTAGAGGCATTGCAGAGTCCAGTTTAGCTGCCAAGAAGGCTCTTGAAGAGCAGGCCATTACCTCAACCGTAGAGCTCGGTTAAGAGCGACAGAGAACCAAAAGCGCAGCTTAGTGAAGTAGAAAACTGCTTCAAACAAAAAAAATATGCTACCAAACGAGACATAAACAACGTAAAACACAGTGGTGCAATTACTCGCTCTGTGTCTGATCTACTGCACCATATTTCCTGGGGTTTTGCAGGTGCAGAGCAACATGGATCACTGCCACAGAACAAATGGTATCAAATAGCTGAGAACAATTAGCAGAAGCAACAAGTTGTTCAGCTTTGTTTACCACATTTATTTTTATTTCACTTCTTGCCAAAGCTGTTACCCAAAAATACTGTCAGGTAAGGCGAGCGGCCAAGGAAACTGCACGGCTTCTACTAGAAGAGAATCAGCGCATTTTGTTTGGGCATGTTTGAAGCTGAAGGAAGAAGAGTGATGAAAGTCAACAGTTGTGCAATCAAGGAAGCCCCATCTCTGTCTGTAAACTCAAAAAGCAGCTGCCCAGATATGTTATTTAAATGTGATGAGCAAGGGCAAAACATCGCTTTATAATCCACAACGTAAAAAATATGAAAAAAAAAAAACGAGCTCAAGTGTTGTATTGTGATCCTGATCAAGGCAGCTTTGTACTAATCAAGATCGAGGTCACTGAGCACATTCAGCTACCAGTTTCTGTTTTACATCTGCTGCTTTGTACTGCACAAGCTGTGCTGCAGGAAAACATCTTTTAAACTGTAATATCTGCATGCTGACCATCTCAGGGCAGAAGTGAAAGCACTTTATTCATTTCTATCAGTTTGATGAGTTACTATAGTTTAGATACTTTAGCGAATAAAACAAAAAAGCTTGCTAAGCTAACTATGCTATGACACTGTGGAAATGTAAGCTGTGTATCACAACTTTTTTGATACAAAATATAACGAGTGTCATGGTTTGGCAGTCTATATTTCATTCACCGGGAGTTTGGTTTGTGTCACACTCTCTTAATGCCACACTCTTTATGCACACAAAAACTCAAAACCATAGAAAGTGTAAGTTAAGTGTCCAAAGAGCTGACAAGCGTTTAAAGACAATCATTTAAGAACGGAATCAGAGTTTGCAATTTAATCAGTATCAGAAACCTTTTTAGACCACCTAAAATGGCATCTATTGCTAGCTTCAGAATGTTTTAAACTCTGCATACCCACCAACAGCAAAGAAAATGTGAAGTGTAATTGTAAGTGATTCTAGTAACAGCCTTAAATTTTGCCTTTGTGGTTTTCACAGAATGCTATCTTTGTTTTACTGTATTTTTTTAAGACTGTTTGATGTTGCAAGCGTAATCAAACAAAGCACACCTAACTTTCTCTTGGGTTTCCTGTTACATGCACATTTTCTTTGTCCCACTAACCTGGTAAAGGTCTTAAAAACCAGGCCACAAAAGTAAGACTTGACAATCTGAGTGTAGCTACTCGGTTCAAAATAGTTTTCATGTTTACTCACATTTCTCCATTCTACATGTAATGGAAGGGTGTATTTTAAGCATTTAATAATTGAAGTTAAATTTTAAAGTTATGACTGCAATATTAGTTTTAAATAGCTCGAGTTTAAAGCATACAAGGGGACATTTGTCCACCCCTAAGTGTCGATTCCGAAGAATGAGGACAAGAAAAAGTCAAATCAAAAACGAGTGGAATCCTATTCAACACATCAGCTGCTTTGGAATCCCCAACTTTCCACAGCTAACAAAAACAAAAGCTGTTTTAAAGCAAAGTAGTTTAAACCTGATGATCTTGTTTTGTTTAGTTTCAAAGAAAGTGTACTAAAGTTAGTGTAATCTGTCACTTTGAAAATGGTTTATGAAAACGGCTGCACGCTTGTTAACCGATATACTCCCTAGTCAAATAACACTAAAAATAGCAGGGAAGCCAACATAGCCAGAGCAGCAGCAGCTTTGAATGAAAACGCATTATTATTTCTACTATTATTTGCTTCTAAGAAAGTTGGGGTTTTTTTTTGCACAACTGCTTTTTGCTTCTACGAAAGACTGATTTTTTTTTTAAATTGCAAACTGAATATCTATTCCCAAATAAAAATGAATCACATGATTTTTATTGATTGATAAAGCCAGAACGTCCATGTTGTCTACCACCAGCAAGAAAGGTCACGGTGAAATTCTTGACCTTTCCCTTAGGGGTTCGATCATCCATCGAAGAAGGCCGGCGAAGACAGGAGCGGCAAAAGACGAGACGGGTTCGAAAAGAAAAATGAACCCCACAATGTCCTCCTTATGTCATCTAGCCTATTGTGACAGACACAAATCTGAGCGCTGATGCACTCGGGTCTCAGCGGGGGATCTTTGTATGCTCATCTTCATTGATTTGGCCATCTATTCATGAGACAGAGACATTGTTTATCCACACACCGCTCGGCTAAACTAGCCGTCATCCCCTCGTATGCGGTGGGACCTGGGAACTTGTGGAGCATGCCACCATCCATTTGTCTGAGCACCTGCTTACACTTGCCACACTTGCCACCTTCCAGGATTAGTCATCATCAAGCCAATGCAACCCCGTCCGCTGGCACACCAGGAGTGTGTATGTGTGTGTGTGTGTGTGTGTGTGGGGGGGGGGGGTACCAGCCGGGAAACCGCTTTGTGAACAGCAGACGTAACCACTAGACAGCCTGCCCTCTACACAGAGGTGCAGGGCCTGTAAGCTGCTGTGCCTTCATGAAGCTCTGACCATTTTGACACAAATGCGCGCTGACAACTGGGGCTGCTCCCTCATAAATAACATCAAAATGGAGGGAGTGTCCTGATGGCTCCGTGGGCCACTGTAGACTTGAATTGAGCTCATAGTCTGATTATGCACCGCCTTTCCTCAATCTTTTGTGTCACACTCTACAGCTGCTTGCCCAATTGTGAAAAACAACAAATAGAAACCATGAGTTAAAAGAAGAAATGGAGGAGGAGAAAACTAAATACAAAATATTACATGACTTCCCCCCCTTCTAATACGTTAAATCCTCATGTTCAGATGCCTCTAAGGTGTTCTTGAATTACATTACAAGTCACAAACTCTTTGGCTGTTATTGAGTTTATCGAATGGACAAAGGTTCTTGGAAAACATAACTTTCACAGGTTACAGTGTCATTTTTTTACAGCCTGGAAAACTGAAATCCTGCAGGGATTAAAAGCCCCGTCTGATGACGCGACATCATCTAGAAGCGAGAAAATATTTTTGGTGGACGTTTGGTACAGTTGAACTTTTAACAGGGGTTGAACTGCATCGTGTAACAGGATGAAATAAGCAACGTTTAATCACAGCACCCCGCACTTTATTATAAATGTGCTTAACACTGAATACAACACTCAGAAGAAGACTAAATCCTGTCTGAATCAAAGAAGAAGTCTGACATGTACTGAAGTATAAAATTTAAACAGAAACAAGTTTTTTGTTTAAAACTAATCCTTCAACCAATCTCAGTTGGATTTGAGAGGTATTGTGTCAATAACTACAAAGTTCTGCCTTTTTTTAGATCAGCAAATAAACTACATTTGTGGCAAAGAATATACAAATACCAGGTTGAACTTATCAACATTATTAGCACACGCAAACTAGAAAAACTTATTTGATAAATGAAAAGAGGGACTAAACAGTTTAAAACCATGTGTAAAGTCAAAAACTTAAATCCTCCTGTAAACATTCACAGCTGTAGTCAAATACATCATAATGACAACACCTGATGAGTGGACTTTGTAACACTGACGTCAGATATTGTTCGGACCTGAGAGACTCTTAATTTGAATGAAAATCAAAGAATTTCTTCACCTTCTAAATCCTATTTGTGGCAAAAATCTGACACGTTTCCTGGAACTGTTTATAGAAAAACTAAATTGCCCTTTTATTCTAGAAGTTCTCAAATCACGTGCAGTATTGTTAAATCGGCTTCGAAATATAACTGTACAATATCTGAGATGCTACTGGAGCTGACAGAAAAGGCCATAGAGGCACACAAACACATCGCTTTAAACGCTCCTCTACCTTCACACCACTATATGTACAATCAATAAACATTTCAAGATAACGTGCTTCAAAAAGGTAAAAAAAAAAAAACAACTTTTACATAGAGCCAAAGCTCACAAAAAGGAAGTATTAACTTCTAAGTGGTTCACAAAACTGCAAAAGTATTTAAATCTTTGAACCCAAAGGACTAGGATGTTTTCAGTAAGAAAAAACAGAAGCCACGAAGCCTGCTCCACTCTCAAAAAGCTGAGTTTTTTCCCCCTGATTGGTCACAGTCACTGGCCTGAGCAGGTGCCACCCACCGCTAACCAGTAGCTCTGCTGGTGGTGTTGTTCCAGTATCATTATGGGGGGATGGGTCGGAGAATTTGGGGGGAAAGATTTAATTGGGCAAAGTAACAGTATACACCTCCGAGGGCAGGATGAATCATCAAAATTTATTTAATTGCTTCTTTTTTTTTTTTTTTTAAAAAAAGGGGAAATTCACCAGAAGACCAGCGCAATGATTCCATCTAAGTGTCACAGTTAAAAGCGTGATGTAGAAAATACACAACTGATGAGGGCTAGGTGCAGAGAAGGAGTTTAAAACTTTACGTTTTCCCACAAGCACAAACACTTCAACTCCAGAACCGAGTTTTATAAATCCTAAATCGCATTTCACAGTGGGCTAAAATGTGTGACTTACAAGTACACATATTTCTTTTGAGTCTTACACTTTTACCTTTATGTATGCTTTGCAAATCTTAAAAAAAAGCCCTTTGCTTTAATGCATTTAAATATTTTGATGACCAACTTATGCTTCTGTTCCACCACTTCCCGTTTGTACTCCTCAGTGGAATAGCTTTTGTACATTTTAGGAACACGTTTGCAACCGGCAAAGCATTTCACTGCTTAAATCTATTACACGAAACCTCATTTGCACCGTTTCCTGGAGGAGTTCAAGTACACAATGAACTGGGGATCCAGCAACTTTGAAAAAAAAAAAAAAATTGGAATGCAGATTTAATAGCTCACCAAAAGTGAGTTTGAAACCAAATTTGTGAAAGAGTTTTAGGTTCAGTGAAGAACTTCAATACATGAGAAGTTTGTCACAAGTTACACAAAAAGTCCAGTTTTAAATGCTATTTAGAAACAAACATTATTTTTATTTATTTATTTTTTTTTTTTTTTTGGGGGGGGGGGGGATTAACAAACGAATTAAAAGCAGCAGCTACACGAACTTCCAGGAATTTAGCATCTTCTCTAAAATCTCTGACTTCACAGGTTCAAGCCAGGCTAATTTTAAGTCCTACCAAGGCCACGAAAAGAAATAAATAATCTCTTCTAGCAAACATTTGTTAAACATAACAAAACAGGGAGAATCTCACCCAACAGTAGCATTTAACTTTCTCTCTCTGTGTGCGTGTGGGAACACTAATGATTTTTTTTTTTATTTGCGCTGTGTTGTTGCTAATTTCAAAGCTGCCTCTTCGTTTCTAGTTAGCTAGTGCCGTGTGCATACTTTGAATTCTTTTCTGCAAAGCTCACCCGAATAAATAGCGAAATAATTAACAGGGAGCCGCATAACGTGGCTTATTTGCACATGTAACGTTAGTTTTGCCAGCTCAATACGGCAGCCTCGCCCCAAAATTGAGCTCAATTAGCCAGCGAGTTTAACGAAGGTAGCCTAAACATTGTTAGCCACTTGGCTAGTTACTGCCGAGCCGGCTAAAGCAAGCGGAAAGTTGACCGCGGACTTGGGAATCGCCGTTAGTAAATCTCGGCAACTGCTAACCTAACGTCTGCTAACGCCAGCCACTTGGAAAGCTACGATAACTGGAGGGTTCAACACGCAACAATCTTCGCCCGACATTTCATCTCATTATTTCACGGCGTCGGGATCAAAAGCCTCCAGTCAAAAAAAAAGGGGGAAAAAAAACCCAGGGTCTGTCTCGATTGTAACGGTGCAGCAGTGGCGTCTGCAGCTTTACTTCAAGTGATACCGCATGTTTTGCTGGCTTCGGCTAAGGCAGCCAAACTTAAATAAAATCCCCAACGCCGTCGAAGTATTTCGCACCCACAATCAAAAATTTCCGAACAATGGAAAATAAGCCGTATATATAAAGCGGGGACTGGAGAGGTTTGATTTTTTTTTTGTTCTAGCGTCATTCCCAAGCCTCACAGCTGGAAGCCTGGATTCATAAACCATTGTTTTGCTTCGATACTTGTTCTTGGCGCTACTCGTTTAAAAAACTGGATTTGCTGCGAGGATAAACAGTGCGTAAGAATTTCTTTACGGTTGTTTCGCGAGCTATCCCGGTTTCCCTCCCAAACAGACAACTTACTTGGAAGAGAAACGTACTCCAGCTCGGCTCCATTTCCACACTTAGTGATTCTGTAGGAAACCCAGTAGAAGCCTACAACAAAGCAACCAAACATGGCAGCTGAAACAACTTCCGGTAACCTCCAGGACTGTACCACTTTTCGTACTGTTTGGCGGGGAGTGCAAAAATCAGTTTTTTAAAAATACTTCGCGTCAACGCACTTGCGACTAACGATGGATAGACAAATAAACAAAGAGTAGACACTCAAAATATTCGGTTAAACACATTTCCAATGGATTTCTTGAATCCCTTCTTCCATTTTTAGAAGTAAATCGTCGCATTTGGAAACTGAACACCCCTTTAGATGTGTTTTGGTTTGTGCATCAGGGGGCATTTGTTATATTAGATTGTCGCATGTGGCATGGGAATGACTGTGTCTCATTTTACTCCTTTTTATGACTAAAAAAGAACCCTGAACGCGGTTTGCTTCACGCCGTTTAGGCATACTTCGACCGTCGCCTCTCATGCTGGGAGAAAAATTTTAGTTTATATTTATGAAGGAAGCATTTGTGGGTATTGCAGTTTATGTCAGAAGCTATGGCTGTCTAAAAACGACAGAGGCCATAAACTTTAGGCTATGAATTGCCTGCATTTCACTTAAAACAACATATTACAGTTTAATCCCTAATTGATAATGAACTGTTATAATCATTTAGACTAAGGGGAACATATTTTAACTATGATCTTTGACAAGCAGACTCATTATTTTACATTTACTTTATTAAATATTTTCAGTAAATAAGCTCTTTCATAAGATAATGAAAGTTTTTCAAGAGTTGTGTTTTATGTTGTTGCACATGGAAAAGATAAGGAAACATACTTTGACAAAGTTACTTTTTTTAAAGACATGTTGTGTATTAAAGCAATTTACCAGAAATAGTTAAACTTAAACCTGATTGATCTTGAATTACTCCTAAATAAAACATCAATATCATTTCATCTTGTGCTGAAAAGAATTTGACACTGCTGTCAGATTTTGAGTTTGATATCTACTTTTTTTAAATTTATGAAAATAACAATACAAATAGCCAACACAGGAGGAGTATTTATGTTTTTTAATCACTTCTGTTTTTAATTTAAAGCTGCCCGAGAGATTATTTTTTTCGATGCAACAAAACCTCATTCAAAATGTTCATCCTTTCTCTGAAAATTAAAACAGGGAAAATTCAACTATGCCAAAGCTAGAAGCCATAGTTACCAAAAAATAAAAGTCAAGACATAAAAAACAGATACATTTATTTATTTTACATCACAATATAATTTTATTATACTTTCATACCTAGTGGCTATCTAAAAACTGGTTTAATCAGTGGAACTAAGATTTAATCACACTATGTCAGACTGCTTATTTTTTCCTAATCTTATGCGATCTTGATAATCTGAGTCTGCTCATCTTTAAAGATGTTAATTGGGATTTCTGATACCCACTGTTTATTTACATTTAAAGGCATTTTCATTAGTGTAAAAGTTGCATTTGTTGACAAAATTGATTTTTTTCAATGTGTAAATAATGTACTCATAAGGGTTTTTGTTTGTGCTTTCTTTAAATCTCTGAACCTTATTCACTTTTATCTTTAGTTGTATTCATATCATGATCAAACAACATCACTGAGGCCGAGCATTTCTTCAAGGACTGCTTATCAGCCGGCGCTTTTCGTATCATAGAAATTCTTTTTTTTTTTTTTTAAGATGTCTGTGTGTTTGTTCACTTGTTTGTAACATTAGCAAAATGAGCCACTGGATGGATTTTAATGAAACTTTCAAAAAGTAATCATTTGATAAACATCTGTAACCAAATATAGACGTTTTTCGAGGAATGCTGGGTCTTTTATTTTATTAGGATCAATAAAGGCATCAGGATACAACTGCTTTTTAACAGAATGACACAATAGACATTTGGAAAAAGTGAATCAACTCATTAAAGCCAGTGCCGTGAGTGAAAGTCCTTTTCAAACACACATATATATAAAAGAAATCTGTTTAAGTATTGTTTTGGAGCTCTAAAGTGAAAGCTGATCCAGATCTGTGCACGGGTCAGTGTTGTTGCGCACTCTTTCCAGTACATTCTCTGAACTCCCTGCTCGTCAGCCCGCTGAAGGTGCCCCCTTTGTACATTTCAATCTTTGTCCCACTGTACATTGAAAGCCTTTATGCATATACAGTGCAATGAGGGTTTCAGTCAGAGTTGTTAGAGAATATGTGTGGTCAGCCCATTCTGTCTTTATCCAGGTCAAAAGACACGATAACGTCCAGCAACAGGCTGCACTGGAAAATAAAGTCATGCAGATCGTGACCTCTCATTTTTTACCAGCACCGAATCAAAAGGACTCAGATTCTCTAAAGGTAAGCTCCTCCTGGAATATAAAGAAACAAAACTAATACGACAGAAGTTAATCTGCTCTGGCTTGTTTTTGTTTTAGCGAGACTATTTACTGATTTGGTAAACAACTTAATGAAAACTGGTAATTGCTGTATTTATTTTCCAGATAATGATAACAAACTGTTTGTTGATGGGATTATAATTAAATGAGGATGTAACATTGAGAAAGCTGTAAAGACTCTTTAGGCTTTAGTTAGGAGAAATGGATGGTAACATTTTTGCTTGCGTTTGTGAGTCTGTCTGTTACCAAAATATGTCATGAACCTCTGGACACATTTTATTAAATCTTTCAGGAAATTATCAGTGGATGTACCTCTACAACTGATTAACTTTTGGAGCGTAACCAATTCAAGATGGCTGCCACAGCTCATTGACATTAGCCGACACAAAAATGGATATAGCTCCCTCAGTTTTACAGACACTGAGATAAAATCGGACGTGGCAGAAGCTGCGAGTCATTTAAAACACATACTCGGAGCAGGACATCTTGTGATATAGCAAGAGATCGCGCATAACGTTATTTCCAAGCTTTGGCCCAATCAGCTACGACTCTGTCATTTCTCAGCATAAGATGATCTTAGTTTTAAACTTTGGCATGAAAGGTAGGAGGCAATATGCATTCCATCAAGGAATACTAGGCCTTTACTTTGCATATGTGTTGATGCCAGTAATTACAAAGTCAGTATTTGAAGATAAACATCTGATTCTGTGAACTTGCTCTCTTCTTGTAACTGTCAAGCAATTAGTTCCTGCTGTAAATAGTCTCTTATCTACTGTTTGTCCACAGAAATGGGGGACTGGTCCATTCTTGGTCGTTTCCTCACAGAAGTTCAGAACCACTCCACGGTTATTGGCAAGATATGGCTGACGATGCTGCTCATCTTCCGCATCATGCTCGTGGCCCTGGTGGGGGATGCTGTGTACAGCGACGAACAGTCCAAGTTCACCTGCAACACCCTGCAGCCCGGCTGCAACAACGTCTGCTACGACACTTTTGCTCCCGTCTCCCACCTGCGCTTTTGGGTCTTCCAGATCGTCCTCGTCTCCACGCCGTCCATCTTCTACATCGTCTACGTCCTGCAAAAAGTTACCAAGAAGGAGAGTTCAGAGGTCAGGAAGGTCGATGCTGTGCCCAGGGCCTCGCCCCTGCTTGAGAGGCAGAGACATTTAAGGATCGAAAAAGAGACGGTCCTGGAAGCTGGCAGCTCGTTTGACACCGCTTTCACAAATGAGGACTGGAGCTCGCAGGAAAGTGAGTGTGAGGAGAGGAACCAGCTGGAAGGAGAAATCAGAGAGGTAGCTGAGGATCCAACCCAACTTTCAAGTAAAGTGCTGCTTATCTACATCATCCATGTTCTGCTGCGCTCCATCATGGAGATAATCTTCCTGATTGGGCAGTACTACCTTTTTGGGTTTGAAGTCCCACATCTGTTCCGCTGCGAGACCTACCCCTGTCCGAACAGAACCGACTGCTTCGTGTCTCGAGCAACAGAGAAGACCATCTTTCTGAACTTCATGTTCAGCATCAGCCTCGGCTGCTTCATCCTGAACATCGTGGAGCTGCATTACCTGGGCTGGATTTACATCTTCCGAGTGCTGTTCTCTGCGTGCTGCATGTGCTGCGAGTCAAACAGTGAACGTATGCAGCAGGTGGAGCTGTATTCCTACAGCAACCCGCTGCTGCTCGAACTCAAACACTCTCTGCGTGGAAGAGTTGTCCTGCAGACGACTGCGGTGATGTCCCGGGACAGGAGCAGCGGGGTCCCAAACCAGGTCCCGGCCATCTCCTTCGAGACGGACTCGACTCTGGAGTGCACTTCAAAGAGAACTTCAGACGAAAGGGATCGCAGCAAGACTAGATCACACAATGCGGCCAAAATAGGAAGAGGCAAAAAATCTTGGCTGTGAATTATTCAAACTATTTATGTCATTTTAAGAAATGTTTTCTTTTTGAACACCTTTGAATGTACAGCCCCAATTTCAAAAAAGTTGTGTAAAATGTAATTAAAAACAGAATGCAATGATTTTTAAATCTCATAAACCCATATGTTATTCACACTTAGTAAACATGTCAAGTAAACATATCAAATGATCAAACTAAGAAATTGAAACATTTTTAG
This sequence comes from Kryptolebias marmoratus, assembly GCF_001649575.2. Classification (NCBI taxonomy): domain Eukaryota; kingdom Metazoa; phylum Chordata; class Actinopteri; order Cyprinodontiformes; family Rivulidae; genus Kryptolebias; species Kryptolebias marmoratus. Next base: position 16,747,801 of record NC_051442.1, read on the forward strand.
CAAAAAAATAAGGTAATAGATGAATTTTGTATTTGATGGCAGCAAAAACAAACAAACAAACAAAAAAGTTGTAATGGGGCAACAGAACTCTCTAAAAGGATACGGAATAAATAAGAAATAGCTTGGGTTAGGGTTAGTTAATTAGCTGTTAAAGAGCATTTTACAGCTAATTAGGTCAACTGGCAACAGGTCAGTAAGAGGACTGGGTATAAAAAGAGCAGACAACAGACAGGCTGAATTTCTCAGATGGACAGTGGTTAGAGATGTTGCCTCTCAGCTAGAAGGTCGTCCGATTGCCTCCTGGTCTGGAGCCCTTCTGGGTGGAGTTTGCATGTTCTCCCAGCGGGTTTTCTCCGGGTTCTCTGGTTTAATCCTACAGATCAAAAACATGAACGTCAGGATAATTGGTAACTGTAAAATTGTCCCCAGGTGAGAGTGTGAATGATTGTTTGTCTCGTTTGTCTGTATGTGGCCCTGTGATTGACTTGCGACCTGTCGAGGGTGTCTTTAAACAGCCCATCATCTTAAGTTCATAATATCATCAAAAGATTTCACAAATCTGAAAAAATCTCTCAGCTCAAAGGACGAGGCTGAAAGTCAGTATTGGATGGCCGTGATCTTCAGGCCCTCAGGGGCCACTACATTAAAAACAGGTCTGTTCTGCTCTGGACATCAATGCAAGGGTCAGGAACACTTCCACACATCATTGTCTGTAAACACAGTTTACAGTAGCATCCACGAATGCTGCTTAAATATGTATTGTGAAAAGAAGTCATATGTGAACACCATCCAGAAACACTCCTGCCTTCTCAGGAGGTGAAATGGAAATCTGTTCTTTTGTTAGACAAATCCATCCATCCATCCATTTTCTTTACCCGCTTCTCCATTCCGGGTTGTCAGACAAATCAAAATTTAAAATTATTTTTGGAAACTATGGACACCACATCCTTAGTACAAAAGAGAAGAGGGATCATTCAGCCTGTTATCAGTATACAGTTCAAAGGTCTGCCTCTCTGATGGTATGGGGTGGCATTAGCCTATGCCATGGGCAGCTTACACATCTAAAAAGGCTCCATCAATGGACAAAGGAATATACAAGTTTTAGAACAAAATGCACCTATCCAAATTACATCTTTTTCAGGAAAGGCCTTTCAGCAAGACAATGTTAAACCTCATCCTGCATCCATTACAGCAGCATGGATTCATAGTAGAAGGGTCCAGGTGCTGAACTGACCTGTCTGCAGTTCGGACCGCTCACCAACTGAAAACATTTCACACATCATGAAACAAAAAGTTCAGCAAAAATACTCAGAACTGTTGAACAACTAGAATCTTCCTATCAGACAGTAATGGGACAACAATCCCTCTAAAACCTCCAGCAGCTGCTCTCTTTGGTTCCCAGACGTTTACAGACTTTTGTTAAATGAAGAGGAGATGGTTCACAGTGGGAAACATGGACCTGTTCTAACTTTTCTGAAATCTGTTGCTGCCATAAAATTCCAAATTACCTTATTTTTCCCCCCATTTAATGGTGCAACTTCTCAGTTCCAACATTTGATATGATTATTATGTTCCATTGTGAGTAAAACAAAAAACAAAAAACTGGGTTTATGTGAGTTGTATTTTATTTACATTTTACACAATGTCCCAATTGTTAGAACTGGAGTAGTACTTTTGTATTCTTTTTATTCTTTTTTTTCTTTAGGACAAAACTTTTAATTGAATTTTGAACAATGTAACTTTTAAATGTTTTGTAAAAAAATGTATTCAATTCCAGTAAGACATTTTATAGATTTTTTTGTCTGAAGGCTTTGAAAACAATTGGGCATTTTGCAGAAAAAAAGAATTAAAAACCACTTTGGGATCACTGGGTACTTATTGTAGTTAGAAGTTCTGGTATAAATGATTACAAAGCCTTTTTTCAAATTGTTTTTTGTTCGTTTGTTTTTCTACTCTTTTACTGCCATTGCCGAAGAAACACTAACCATGAAGAAGACTCAGATATTTTTTACAGATATTGAGCTAAAGTTTGATGAGGTAGTAGCTGAGAGTTATTCATGAAACATGTAAGTGTGACATCTTGTGATATTGCACAAGATTACACATAAAGTTATTTTCAAGGTTTGTCTAAAATTGCTAAAATTGAGTCATATTTCCTCATATCATGATCTTAGTCTAAAACTGGCATGAAATACAGCGGGCAATATGCATTCTTTTAAGGAATGCTACATCTTTAATCTTAAGCAGCGTTAATGTGAGTTATACAAACAGAAATCCCAGTTAAGTGCAGAGTAAATCATACAACCCATTTGCCATTTTATGTGAGAGAAAAATACATATTTTTTCCTGCTATGACCCAACAGCTTTTATTTTTTTTAAACAATAACATATTTGTTGATCAGTAAAATAAAGCAGCGTTATCAGCAATGTTTTACCGAGTTTTTAAAGTAAAGATTTCCCCATTTTCACTGTGCTTTGACTCCAGTGAATAAAAAGTCCAGGAGGGGTCACTGCTCTCCAATGTGCAAGGCTGATGGCTTCACGTACTGTTGGGAATAACAAAATTGAGACCATTTAAAACACTGACGACCCAATTATTATTTCGGGCCTTGAATGCTAAATCAGATGCATTGCATTTCACCTACGGGCAGAAATGAGATTGCTTACTGCACTTTAAAGCCGACAAATGCGTCGCCACTTATTCCGTTATTTCTCTTCAAACTTGTTCCTTCTTTGGCTTTTAGTGTATCGCATCCGTTTTGTTTGAGTCTTTTTAAAACACAAAAGCGATAACGTTTGCTTTCTCGTGGGTTGTTTACCTCGCGCCGTAGTAATCCTTCAGTTTTCGGAAATCCGAGCTTTCGGCAGGCCCTTGAAGGCACCACGAGTACATTCCCGCACCTACTGACAATTAGGAGGAGGAAAATGCCGAAAAACTTCTTCTAGTTAGGACAACTACGCTGTCAGTTTCGAACGTTTCCAGGTAAGCACCCAGCATGCCTTTTAGGAGCTTTGACTTTGGGGATATTCTTCATCAGTGACATTTTTCTTTTTAAGTATCTGCTGAATGTGCTCCCTAAAGCCAGTGCTGAAGAGAACGAGGGCAAAGCAGCTTAAAGGCAGAGAGCATTACGGCCGGGGCTGAGGACTTGTCAAAGCGACAAAAACAAGCCGCACACAATGTCACTCATTTGCTTTGACTATATGACATGCTTTATAGGAACGGGGGCTTCACTTCCTGCTGTTCCACAGCCGCTTTGACCTCAGGGAGACGTGAGTAAATGTGGATAAAATGCGAGTTTAGCTGGTTTTATGTACAGAACAGAGCAAGGCAGCTTTTATTTATTTATTTATTTTTTGCAGTGTTCGCTGGCAGCTTCAGTCGAGTATTTTGGGCACAAGTGTTCTCCATCACTTTGTGGTGATGCTGACAGTTTGAGAGCAACTCCAAAGCGTCCCTATCAGTCTGTGTATCTGGGCCAACTTCAGATAAACTGTGTCACAGATGTGGAGGAGTAAAGAGCTGAGATAATACTTTCAAACTATACAGTTTAAATATATATATATATATATATATATATATATATATATATATATATATATATAGGTACAGAGAAAGAGGTGATGTCCAGAAGTCAAGTACAAGTTGAAGATGAAAAGCACATTTTTGCCATGCAAGTTTTATAAAAACTAAATGTTTTAATAGTTGTTTATGTTGTTTGTCCTGTCATTTTGTCCTTTTTTTAAAAACTTTTTTTTTTAGCTAATTAGAAGTGTTTGTGCACTTTCTCCCCACCCACATAAAGGCAGTCCCATCCCATCTATTCCAAATATATTTTTTAGTATTTTTACCTAATTTCTGCCAATCTAAACATCACAATAAACGACATTCAGTCCGTCAGTTCACTTAAAACACAATGATCTCTGTAATCAAATGTCACCAACTAAATGTTCTGGGGCAGAGCAGACCTTGAACGTGCACGAACAGAGCTCCTCCATGTTCCAAACATCATCGCCAACATGACGAAGAGGGACATATCGTTACCAAACTGTATTCACAGCAGGTCTGTCTCGCTGTCATTAGAGAACATAGAAAAAAAATGCTTAATAAATATAATATATCTACCAGCTGTTCTTTTGACAATAGCTCAATGGAAAAAAGAAATCAATACTCAACCTAATTCAACATTCTGTTCAACTGATATAATGGGGGGAATAGATAGTTTTCTAATGTAAATATGGAAAAATAAAAGTTATGACCCGAGCCCAAAAGCTCAACTAACGTTTTATTTTTATATTATCAGTTTTTCTTCTGCTCTGATCACAGAGGACAGAAATAATTTCACAATAATCTAACAGTGAAACGAAGCTTAAAGTAACTCTCGGTTGAAACCCAATTCCTAGTACTAACGAACTGGATAACATGAATTACCATTAGTTTTTTTAATTTTATAAAGGTAGCAAAATGCAAATAAACAGGGGTTTGGATGTATCGATATTTCTTGCATGTGTATTTAAAAAAAGGGGTTCTATTCATTTTTACTGTGACAAGTGTGGCATTGGTGACACACTGTTCAGCAACTCCCTCCTCCTCAAAGAGAGTCCTGGTATGAGTTCAGAAAAGCTCAGGAGATAAAAAAAAAGCAGCTTAGTCTGTCTAATGTTGTTGTTCGTCAACTAAACTGTAATTTTAATCCATTTAGAAAGGTTACCATACACCATCTGACACATCAGCAAAGTCAAACCTTGCTTTTTGAGGGCATTTCTAATACTCGGAAATACGTCTAAGTGCAAGTAAGGTCGCTGCAGGACTGTACAGCGTGTTATTTGTATGCCCTGATCAGTTCCAGTCAAGAAAAACGCTTGTCTAGAAAACTTAAAAGCTGTGATTGAATCATGACTTGCGTATCATGGTGTCTCATACAGCATTTGGTAACAGGACTTGATGTATTCCAAATGTGAAATGGAGGTCAATTAAATGCAAATTTGTGGTTCATACAGAAAATGTCCATTTGTCTTGGAGTAAGATAAGTAAGCTTCCAATATGTATGAATGAAAATGCTGCAAATGTGTGCCTCAAAGTTATTCACAAAACCTTTACTGATGGGAAAACGTGATTTTTTTTTTTAATTTTTTTTTTGGTCAAGTTTGACTGGAGCACTAAGCTTCCTTGTGTTTTCGTTGAAGCCTTTCTTAATTTTTCCCCTTTTTTATCCTTTCCTCTCAGGTGACCTCCTGTCAACGTCAGACGCTTGCAGGTAGCTTTATCAGACTGCGAACGTTTCTGATTGTGCTCAAACCAAAAAGGCAGATAACTGCGCAGAAGGCCCGAACATGTTCCACATAAAAAAGAAAGACAAGGAGAAGGAGAAAGCAAAAGAAAAGGACCTGAGCAAAAAAGACAAAGACAAGAAGGACAAAAAGGAACCCATGTCCCAGGCAGAGCTGAACAGCCTGGACGAGATAAGGATACGAAGGAACATCTTCCACTCAGGAAGCTCCAAGAGGGGGGCCAGGAAAAAGTTGGAGATCTCGAACCCCATTCCAATTAAAGTGGTGACCAACACGGAGCTCAGCCTGACCAACCTGCAGCCAGAGCCCCTCCTCAACACCCCGAGGCAGGACGTGGGCCAATCGGGTCCCGGTACCTCTGGTAAAGATGGAAACGAAGTGGAGCATAACCGCAGCTCTGTGAAGGAGAGGGCAGCAAAGTTCGGGGAACTGGCTAAGACCAACTCGCTGGGGGTCCAGAGGCAGGTCAGTTTAAATCAGAGGAGCAAAGAGACGGGTGCTCTTCCAGCTTCGAGTCCCTCAGCTCTGAAAAGGACTAACACAGATTCGTTGTCCTATCCCAACCCAGTCAACACTGTCAAGTTCGACCTTCCCGAGGTGGTGGAGAAGACCTTCCCGGGCGCAAACTTGGAGCTGCCGATGCTCGTTCCCCCGTCAGAGCCAGATTCCAGAGAGCTTGAGATACAGCGACGCAGTACTGGGGATTTCGGCTTCTCTCTGAGGAGGACCACCATGTTTGAGAGGCAGCCCGATGGAGGGGTTTCCCGGCGTCTGGTTCATTTCGCCGAACCAGGGGCAGGGACCAAGGACTGGGCTTTGGGCCTGGTGCCCGGAGACAAGCTAGTGGAAATTAACGGCGTGAACGTGGAGAACAAAAGCAGAGACGAGATAGTGGAGATGATCCGTCAGTCTGGGGAGTCCGTCCAGCTAAAGGTGCAGCCGATTTTGGAGCTGAGTGAGTTGAACCGCCGCTGGCTGAGGAGCAGTCAAGGCCTGCCCAAAGAAATCTATGATGTGAGTACGGCTGTTGAAACTTGTTGTGCAAATTGCTTCTTCTTCTTCTTGCGAATACAGTTTCCACATGAACATATTTGTTGTTTCTGCTGTTTATGATTCTATTTTGGGTCTTGTGACCATCCTAATTGAACAATTTTTCAGATCCTGTAGGACAGTGGTGTCCAATCCTGGTCCTGGAGGGCCACTATCCTGCATGTTTTAGTTGTTTCCCTGCTCTTCAGCAGGTCTTCAAGTTCTGCAGAAGCCTGTTAATCACTCAGTCATTCAAATCAGGTGGGCCAAAACCGAGAAGCACCTAAAACATGCAGGATAGTGCATAGATATACAAGAAGTACATCTATATTTTTAAATTTCCAGACATTATCAGTCCCCCCCCCCCTCTTTGTCAGAAAGACCTTTCTGACATTGAGGATACAAAGTTTGGAAGTATCTCAAAACTTCTTGTTTTATGCCTCCAGCACACACATCTAAAGATAAAGTGACTGACTGACAGGTTGACCAGTTAATAATTTGTGCTGGATTTTTAATTGGCATTGACGGCACCTGAGAAATGCCTGTAATAATGTGTTTACTTATATATATATATATATATATATATATATATATATATATATATATATATAATCTTATTTTTTCATATTTAGCAATCTTATGTATTGAACTGGTTAAAAAGAGAAGGTTATTAGTATTATTATTTTTACAGAGAAATAATAAATCAAGCCTTCAATAAATTGTTGCCCAGTTAAGAATTTATTCTGGTTTGCATCAAGCAGCTCACTTTTTTAAAATCTATTATACTGTAGCAAGTATGAATATCAGACAGTTGTATTTATGGGACAAAAACAAACCAATTTTTACATATATTGGCCATCTGCTGCCCTCCATTTCTAGAAATTGGTATTGTCAGCCACTGTGAAACGCCAATTGGTCAATTGACTTGACATCCTTGACAAAATTGTGGTGTTAAAGGCAACTTGTGTTGCTTTAAAACGTGTGTTTTCCTGTGTTAATACTGCCATCCCAGAAGTGGAAATAGTCTTTGCCGAGCTTGACTTTTTGACTTGTTGCTGTCAAGACACTGGACGGTTCATTTTTTTTTCTCTTTGGTCCGGTGCACATGGCGTCTATTTTATCCCCTCTAAAAATCTGAGAAACTGGATTTGATTTTTCACGATACACTGTGTGATGGTCCGTCTTAGATACCACTGAGCTCAGAGAAGCCAACCCTACCTCTGGACAAGGTCAGGAACAGAATTTCATTTATGGAACTGTAAGGTTTTAGGAGGCATCTGTGAATGTAACTCCATATTGCAGGTCTTAACATAGGTTTCTCAAAATAATCCCGGGATTATGTGGCTTTTATCATCGAGTGATGGTTATCAATGCAGTGCTGTCTGAAGGATCAAGGATTATGAGCGGTTAGTTTAGGCCTTTAATCTTACCTTTTTTATAGGCTGAAATTCCTCCAAAATCCCTCCGTTGTTTTATATTATGCACTATGAAGGAAGAAATTTGCATGCCGTTCCCTTCTTTGTTTTTGGGTCATTGTCTTTAATCTTTAACAATTATTTTAAGCACTTCAGTGACGTTCAAACACATGAATGAATTTATTGACAAATAACCTTTTCTCTTCGCGTTCTGGGCTCCTCAAAGTCTCAGTTTCTGCCAGATATTGCTTTTGTCCCAAATCATGATTACAAGCAGCTGTTTACTTGCTTACCATAACTTTATTTGATTTGCCTCATTAGTGCCATCAGTTGTCTGATCCGATCTATTTTTAAATGAATGTATAGTACCAGATCAAATGAAGTCTTGGGTTCGTTTTGTCTGTAATTACACTCACCCCCCCCCCNCCCCCAAATATTTGTTTTTGAATTTGCATTTTTTATAGAATTCATACTTTTTTGAGTAAAACTTAGTACCAGCTATGAAGAAAAAAGAAACAAATAATCAGGAAAAAAAAAAAAAAACTCTTCCGTCAGCAGTTTTGAGTCCTTGGTTTTGCACCCATATCTTGTGGATTATAGATGTCTAGATTATGGGTGGAACTGTTATGACACTGGTAATGTGATTTTGTGCCTGTGTGTAAGGGGGAGTGTCTTCTTTATAAGTGTGTGTGTGTGTGTGTTTTGAAAGAGAGAATGTGTTCTGGTGTACATATAATCCCCCCACCTCCCAGCCCCCTGGTCTTTTGAGCCCAAACAATGGGACGCTGAAAGAAACAACGGCCAAAGCGCCACTGCAGCCCATGGCCATATGGCCTCATAAGTCTTGGCTGGCGGCCCGCTCGGTTCTTTTCTGCAGCGTGATCGTGGGCAGCAAACAGAGGGCCATCAAGTTAAACTCTTTATTAGCCGACACAACAAACACCTTAATTTGAGCTGGTTTGTGGTTGCTTGGTGATTTGGCTGTAGAGTTTAAAGGTCAGCTTGGTCAAAGCTGGTTTACCAACATTATCAGGATAAACCTCCTTTTACATTGGTGTAATTCAAGAAAATTCAAACATTTTTATGTGCCATCAGCCTTGGTCTTAATAGTTTACGCAGTATATTTTCTACTTAAACTACAATTCATATTTATACAAAACAAACAAAAAAATCAGTTTAGATTCAGTTCACCAAAATCATGGTCAGATTTGTGCACAAATTGTAAAATGATTAATTTTAGACTGAGGCGACTATTAAGTTCTTTTCTTTGCTTTATATGGTACTAAATGTTCACACAGTCCCAGCTAATTTCTTTTGCTTCTTTACAAGAGCTTGTCCTACATTCAGCCAGTCTTGATGATTATTAGATGGGCCATTCAAAAAAAAAAAAAAATACAGAAAATGTGCTTTTGAGGCTGACCTAGAAGTAACGGCTCTATTTATAGGAGGCTATAATAAGGTCTGGATTTTAGATCTAGAGCTCCTCAACTTGGTTTGATTCAGTTTGCGATACATGTGGTATTTTTCTTTTCTTCTTTCTTTTTGTTCCTTATTGTGTACATGACAAGGCTGATGCTACTCTGCGTGCCCATCAAACATGACGCTTTAGCTTAGAGATGGTCGCAAGTGAGCGTTGACTTTGTGTTGTGACTTTGTCATCAATGCGAAGTTTCCAAGCAACCGATGTAACTGCAGTGAGCATGCAATAATAATAATAATAATAAGCCTGTTTCTGAACAAAAACTGCTCAGGACTGGTATCAGCTAAACACCTGCTCTCTGGCGCTCTGCTGTCTGTTGTTTTTTTTTTTTTTTTGTAATGCTTCATTGTTGCATGGTTTCTGATTACAGCACAGCCTTGTTTTATATTCAGAATTTTCTCACCTTTTCACACAAATCGGCCCGGTTGTCATAAAAAGAGACACCCCACATCATTCTAAGTCTGTGTAGCATTAAATAAAGCCTCCATTTTTTTAAAGATTTGCATATTTGTTATGCAAACAGGGTCAGTGGCTGGGCTTGTCTAAAGAAAGAAAGGAGAGAAAGAAAAAAAAAGCCTCTCTTCCAAAATTAAATAATTTTATGCATGCATGGTTGAGCTTGTGAACCTTTTGTCCATCTAGTGACAGCTAGCACATAACAAAACATAAGTGCAACTGTAAGGTTGTCTGTTCTTTTTCCTTTCCAGCCTTTTTGTGTGTCAATTTAAGGTTTTTAGTATAGATATCGAGACTACTTTGAAAACCGTGCAATATTAGACATTTTAACATCACGTTGTTTTAATTTTGTTGAACTTCTTGCTGTATCGGCTCTCCTAACCTTTGCTGGTATTTCCATCCTGGTGTCAACAAAACAGAAGTTTAAAGACTAAAATGAGCTAAGTAATAAATCAGTTTGGATTTTTAGAACCGAAGCATTAATAGGTTTAAACTTACCAAAACAAGGTGCAAAATGAGAACCCACTTGTAGTCCCAAAGATAGTCCTGCTCTACATGATTGGTTATGATTGCTCAGTTGACTTACTTCGGGTTTTAAAATGTTGCTTTTTATGGGAAAATAAAGAAAATGGAAAATATCTGAATCATCCCTTTTTAACTAGGTCTCCGGTGGAAAGGTTATAAAATGTTAATATCTTATTTTTTGTAGATGGGTCTTTAAATTTCCTCAGTTTGGTAAAAAGTTTCATTGTGACTAAAATGTCAAATTAACAGCTACTTCAAGACGCACAAAGTGAATTACTCCTTTATTAAAACGCCTCCAATCATTGAAGAAAAAAAAGATAATTTGAGTGCTGTTTCCTATAATGACATTATATTTTTGCTGTAGTGCTTCAGGCTGCACTGGAAGTGCCACAGCTGGCTGTTTTTGCAATTTGGGTTTGCATGTAACTGCAAAATTCAATGTAACCTCAGGTGTAATGTGAAACTGACCCAATGAAAATGTTGTTTTTTTTTAAATGGCGTTTGCACAAACTGCTATGAAGTTTCCGAGATTTAAGTTGCTTTAAGGCGACAACAATCCACTTTGTTCTTGGCCCCACTCTGACTTGTTGTTAGCTTGTCACTCTGGTCAGAATTGAATTTTCTTTCTCTAAAACGAGGTCATTTAAAGAGCTTTCTGCAACAGGTAAGATATTAACCGTTCATAATCTTGCCACTGGACCTCACATAAAAAAAATCTGGCAGAATCACTTTAACCTCCGTGTAAAATAACCAGTGTTGATCATTTTGCAGTTAGTGTTGTTTAATTAAAAAGGTATTCATGGTCTCAGAAGTAAACTTTTTATGTATTTATTTTTGGTTTGTTTAATTTGATATCCATGTATCTGATCGCAATCTATCATTTTATCGCATCCTATTTTTCCTGCTGTCCAGACAAGGTATACAAGTCAAAAATGAACAATTGATGTAATCTCCTCTCCAGCTTGCTAATTTAAGTGACATCATCCATGTTCCCAGCAGAGAGATACTGCAGAGGCTGTGAATCAGAAAGGTGGGGCTCCTCTAGATTAAGCTGATTGATTTATGATGGAGGCTATACTCCAGACATCATGTTTCCACTCATAATAATTGCTTTACATTAAATTAATTCGCAAAACTCAATGCTTTCTCGTTGCCCTGACACTGTTTGTCTATTGTGGTTGCAGTGAGGCAGCATTTTTTGGGTGTGTCACACATGTCTGCCAAGTGCCAGTCAGTGGCATTTACATAATTATCATACATCTGCTTATCTTGTCAGCCAACGGGAACTTTTGTAATGGAGAGAATTCTTTGGTTTGTTGTATCCTGATGACCGTAAAATGTCTTGAGAATGTCTAGTTTTTGACAGTGTGTAGTCGGTGTTCGTGCGTTTGAATCTGCTGTCATCTCCCTTTGGTATGATCTGTTTAGTTTGGAAGTATAAAATTTCTTCTTTTTTGTAAGGAACTACAGCTAAGATCACACCTGAGTGGTTTTTTTGTGCCTATTAACAGAACCCAAGGCCTATTCATTATAAAAGTAAAAACAAACAGGGTCACCTGCTGGATTTTTTTAATAGTGAAATGTCCCAAGAAACCATAAATCTGATGAAATATTATGGTTTTTTTTTAATGTACAGTATAGCATTTGCTTTATTTCTTTCTTTCAACAAATCTAATAGTCCTTTGCCAAGACTATAGATGTGAGTTGTGTAATTGTCAGTACTTTAAGGCCAGGCCTGATTAGGCTGCCACTGGGTCAGTTTGCTGCAGGAACTCACCATGTTGGCACACGCTTTTGCACTTTATCCCCTAGAGATTAACCTTGCCTGCTTTGCATCGAAACAAAATCCCTACTTTTTCTTAACTCTGCAGTCATGTCTCACCTTATGTCAAGGGGTCCATGAGCTGGGTCACAGAAAAATCATAGTCTGGAAGGATTCACCAGAGTCAGGATTGGCGGTTTGTGTGGCGCACTGTCCTTATTCTTCGCTCTGCACTGACCATGTGTGGACAAACATTCAGCACATTGCTTTTGTCCCAGTAACAGAGTCCAAGGGATTAGCGGCCTGTGCTAGATAGATCAGGAAGGCTGCGTGTTTGACCGGATCTGGCTCCGTGTTAATATGTAAACGTCTGAGCCGAACATGAGCAGGAATGTTGCAGAACAGTTTTACAGGACAGCTCCAGTTTTGCTCAACGGTTAGCATTTGACAATCAAGTCATGTAAAATGCCAATTTTGGATTACATTTCAAAAACAGAACACAGTCACTGGAACTCGATTTACTCATTTGATAACTAATGCTATTTATGAGCAAACGAAAAGGAAGACAACATGCGTGATTGGATTGCCTCATCCCCACCCGGTTCAGCCTGTTTCCACGTTTCCGTGTTTTTTTTTTTTGTTGTGAATGACTACATTCTTTTCCATGTCACCTTTGAGCTGGTGGCTTGCCTTCAGTCAACCCTCCCTGACATGGGTCTTTACCCAACTGGTTTTACAGCATTTTAAGCATCGACAAAAGAAAAAAAAAGGTGTTTTTATTGGCAGATTAGCATAATTGTAAAGCATGAAACACTTTGAAACTTTACTGAAATACAAGCCAAGAAGGAAAGCAATGCATGTGTATTTTTTAGTGTCACAAGCAGCATTTAGTGTAACAACAGTTTGAAAGGTTTCACCAACAACTGATATGGCTTTGAATGTGGGTCAGTAGAGTGCATATCATAGGCAGCTGTGATAAACGTTCATTGGTTAATAGCTCCCTCTTGTGGAGGAATATGTAAACTGATTTATATACAGTATCTGTTAATTTTCTTTACTAATATTGTGTTAAATAATATCAAAAACATGTTTTATATGCATTGACGTGTAAATTAGCAGCCTGTTGAGATGTCTTTCAATTTTATTTAAAAAAAAAAGTTTGGCATCTTGTTTTTGTGTCCTATTCTTGTGGGTTTTTTGCGTTATTTTCATGAAAAATAACCACAGTTGGGCATCAAGAAGTTTGTCCAGCGCATTATAGTCAGATATAATTTTTGATTTGATGTCACCAGAAGAGTAACGTGGCAGCGAAACATGGCAGTGGCTGTAGTTGTGCCGGATCTATTAATAGGTCCTCTGTATTCCAGCAGCTGTCCCTCTTCAATCGCCTGGCCCAGCTCCTCTCGCATTACACCCCCCCGCCACTGTCTACTCTTCAGTCCACAGCCTCACTGCGCCGCTCTGCCTCTGACCCCGCCCTCGAGGTTACCCACCCTCTCAGGTCTTTTTGAGTGTCTGCGCTCCTGGCAGACCCGGGTCCTACCCTACCTTATATCTCTGTCGGCGCTGCTCCACTGGCTGAGCGAAGATTGGAAGGTTAACCGGGCCTTGAGAGGAGGTAATGGGCTCGAGCCTCTGGTGGACTGAGTGTGTGGCGAGTGGGGGGGCGATCTGCTCAGGGGTGTACACGCTCAGCTTAGCAGTTCCATTAGGGGCTCTGATAGCGTCTCAGAATGGCCTCCTTTGCTGCTCAAACTATTTATAGGAGTGGACGCTGATGAAAGCTGGGCCACGGATGGTGAAATAGTTGCCTTCTTGCTTTTTGCTTCACCATAATTTAGCTCTTGTTATTGAAAAGTTCTATCCAAAGTTTTAGAAATGTTTGAAAGTTGAGTGTTTTTGTGATGATTTTATGCTCTGTTTTACTGTTGACTCCATGTTTTCTGAGCTTTTCCATTCAAATTACCAAAATTTTGTTACGTCCTTGTGAAAGAAATAAATGTTTAATATCATGAATTTACTGCGAAAGAAAGGCTGTTGTTTCCCCCCTTTTTTAGTAAAGAAAAAAGAAAGCAAATCTTTAATTTTATCATGTTTATGTGCTCTATCCTCAGTAGTCGAATTGCTCTGTTGATGTTTGACCTGTTGAGTTCAGAAAAACAGTCCACAGCATCCCACCTGCTCCTCCCTAAACTCCCATTCTTCATCTCTCAGTTGCAGAATCCGTCCTCCGCTCTTTGGCTGCCTCTCGATTTTTCTCTCATCCTTCCATGAATTTATTCTCCACATCATCCAGTTTAAACCCATGACCCTTGGCCTCTCACCATGGCCTACAGATCCCGCTTTTCCTTCTGGGAGCATAAGGGAAGTCTCATTTCCGTGTTTGATGTCTCTGTCACGTTGCTTGTTAAATTTGCCGAAGGACATGCAAATGAGAGAAGATTTGGTTTGAATGTGTGGCTTGATCTTTCTTTGCTGTTGTTTTTTTTCTTTCTCTATAGGTCAAAGTTGAGACCAAGCCAGATGTAAGTGTTTTTTCAGGTGCTTGTGGAATGAATAGTTACTCCAGAGAATAAACACATGGGCTCAGAAGGAGGTTTTATGAGATAGTCAGTTAACTTGCAGTGGCTGGATGAGGTTTACTTATGAGTGCTGGAATCTGCCGTGATTAAATATAATTCCTAATTATAAAAACATTGTTGAATTAAAGAGATAATTCTTAGTTATTCCTAGGGTTTCTACTAACTTGATGACAGCATGCGTTTCCTTATTCACTTACATTTTAAAGTGCTCTTTTGAAGATCTTTTGGAGTGCGGTTCTGTGGAAAGGTTACGAAGAATTAATGAGGTGCTTGGTGTAAATAGCTCCTTGAATGACCTCGCTCGGAAAAATGGAGTTTAATTCTGATTGGATTGACGAGCCAATGGATAGTCTGAGTGGAGCCAAGACCAAAGTGGATTACTGTTGTCCTAAAATGGCTCCAGTCTCGGAAAGTTCATAGCAGTTCATGTAAATACTGTTTTTTTATAAACTTTAACATTGCTGTCAGTTTCACTATACACCATTATTCCATCAGAAAGATTGATACTATTGCTGGAAATACACCAGGCTGTCACCATCTGTGCTTGCCTATAACCATAAAATTCTATGTATGTTACTCTTTAATGTGAAAGTCGCTGCAATGTAAAGATTTATATGAAAAAATGTTGATCACCCTGAATTTTCTTAAGATGGCAGCAATCCTCTTTGTTCTTGGTCCGTCCAAACTAGCCAGTAGCTCATCAGACTGGTCAAAATTAAACTCCATTTCTCCAAAGTGAGGCTGTTCTAAAAACTATCTACAACAGGTATGATTTAAAGATCCAAAGATTTAAGCTATTACTTTGATAGTAACTCTCTAAACAACTTAAACAAATAAAAGGGCAAAAATAAACAATAAAAAAGGATCCTGGGAAGACCTATTTGATTTGACACAAACTAAAGAGTTCTCTTGTTTCAATAACATATACATTAATTTATTTATAATCTAAATATAAAGTGTAACTCATTAACTTCCAGACAGTTTTTTTAAGAATATTTTTAAATATTGGAAGCCCACTTTTGCATGCTAACTTTTGTCACCAATCTTCCTAGCACTGGTTAAGATATGCTGTCACAAAGTCTTTTATTTAGCATGTGCATCTCTGAGTAACAAAATGTACAGTCTCCTATCGGGTTTCATTGTTAAAACTGATTATCTACATTAAATTTTGCATATTGATTACACTTTTTTGAGTAAAAAATGAAGAAAACATCCTGAATGTCCATTTAAGAAAAATGATCTCCCCAGTTTTTTGAGCCCAGAACCGTGCTGTTAGACTCTAGCAGGTTTTCTGTGTCAGTCATGAGAATAATCGAAACGCCCTTGATCTGTTTGTATCCAGTCTGATAGTAGTCAGCCTCAGGCAGACACTAAACCTGGGCCAGATCCAGCAGGTGGTCTGCAGTCGACTGCTGAAGAGTCAAATAGTAACCATGCCTTAGGAGGTCCAGATACTCCAGGGGAGGACGAGAGCAATAAAAGGGTTGTGAGAGTTATGAGAAGAGTTGCTCGGCGTGCGGTTCCTTCTGGCACAGAGGAGCAAAACCAGCCCGCTGTTTCTACATCTATATCAGAGTCGGGCCTCTCCAAAGCTGGAGCTGCTGCGGACAAGGATGATATATCCGTGGGTCTGACCAGTTTAATGGGCAGAGGCAGAACCAAGGAGCACCGGCCTCGCACTCGCACTCAGGACCGCAAAGAGGAAGCAAAGGAGGAGGTGAAGCAGCAGCAGCAGGAGGAGGAGGAGGCGAAAGGAAAGGTGGAAGAAGAGGAGGAGGCCTCATCCACGCCAGCTCCTCCAGCTCCAAACCCTGCGCCACCGAAGGCTAACCCCTTCAGTCCTCCGGTTGGGTTCATCCCTCCTCCCAAACCTGACCCTTTGGCACCGCCTGCTGGTTTCATCCCCATTCCCAAACAGAATCCGTTGACTCCTCCACCTGGTTTCATCCCTGCCAAAAAGTCTAGCCCTGTGCTGCCCAAACAGAATCTCTTGGCGAGACCTCCGGGATTCATCCCTGTCCCGAAGATGGATCCGCTGGCACCTCCCGCAGGATTCATACCGAAGCCTCGTCTGCTGGCTGTAAAGAAACCAGAGGCAGTGAGTGAACAAAGTGCATGTTTACCTCTTGCCCTCTGTGCCGAGCATAAAAACACACACATAGTGCCTTCTAACTTCAGCTTGAGTGAACTTAGTTTCAATAAGAATGGTAACTTTTTAATCCAGACATAAGAATTAGTCTGCCTTCCTTTCATTGCTAACAAAATTACTTGGACAATTTCTTTAAATAGCAATTAGGATTTTATTTCTGATATAACAAAGCCACCATGAATGAGGTGCAGGAAAGTGCACATGTGAGCTCGTGATTGGGCTTCATCAGTGGGTATAAGTGTGTGTTCATTGCCTGCTCTCTGGCAGGATGGTCAGTTGAAACGGTCTGTGAGCACCGAGCTGTGACTCATTACCATCACTTTCTGTGAAATTTTTGCTCTGAAAGTTGTAAACTACTGAGGCAGGGACTTTATGGATCTTAAGGGAGGCTTTTTAAAGAAACCAAGAGTTATGTTTGGAACTAATATTCTCATCCTGAAGTGAGTTGTGAGTTTAATGTTTAACTTTCTAACAGTGAAGTCGAAGGGAAATATACCAGGATGCACTTGGGATCGTCTTTGCTACATATCCATGGATAATTAATTTAGTTACAGAAAAAAATGGTAGCTTAAAAAAAATCATGTACCAAATGTTTTATAAACTGTCATAGATTTTTCAAAGGGGATTTTTAGTTTACAAATAATTTAAGCCAAGAAATC
The DNA here is from genome assembly GCF_001649575.2 of Kryptolebias marmoratus. Lineage (NCBI taxonomy): Eukaryota > Metazoa > Chordata > Actinopteri > Cyprinodontiformes > Rivulidae > Kryptolebias > Kryptolebias marmoratus. The sequence goes on from NC_051442.1 coordinate 16,765,150, forward strand.
TATTTAGTTTAACTTGAAACTGAAGCATCACTGAGGGTTTGCGCTGCCCTATGAGAGTACTGATTGTGCTTGGCTGTTCTTCCCAGAGGTAACATTTTGCAAGAACACTCACAGAGCAGACATGTTTGATGTGTATTGATGTGCTTTCACATCATAAACTAAAAGATTGCATAAAAATCAAAATGGTCCGCTCTTTACCAGTTACTGAAATTATTTGAATCTAACCTTAAAACGTACAAAAACGTGCAACAGATTCCATTATGTCTTTATTTACAGTATTAAACGTATACAAAGCCAGAATTGAAAAGCTGTGTATGGATAACCTAAGTCAAACCTTGTGGAGTGCAATCTAGCACTTTTAACACAATTTGATCAAACATCAAAACAACAAAAACAACAACAACACAACGTTGAGTTCAAAAAGTTTGCCAACAGTTTGTTGAAATGGCCACAGTCTCTGATTGGACAGAAGATCCTGGGAATATATAGATCTGAGCACGAGCTTCCCAACAATCTCACCCCTCACCATTGGGAGCGTTTGGAAAAGGATATTGCTGTTCTGGCGCCATTTGAGGAATTAACATGAAAAGTAATCCTCTGATTATCAAGCACACTTTCAAAATAATTGTAACAAGTGTAATGGCATTTATTAGGACTTGTATCAGTACACAAATGTAAGTTCTTGTACTCAAATGTGGTTTTGGTGCATCCCTATTTAAGACCGTTGCAAGTCTTTCCAGGAATGGACGTCCCAGTAAATTCACCCCAAGGCTGCAAATTCTCTTTGTAATTTTCACAGAAGCTGAAAAAAAACAAAAAAACAAGAGGTCCGTCTCAGACACTGTAAGCCTTAGTTAGCAGGTTAAAGGTTAAAGTTCATGACAGGACAACTGGGAAAAGACTGAGCAACTATGGCTTTTTTGGATTGTTGTCAAGAGACAGCCTTTATAAAAATAACGTAGCAGCATGACGTAGGTTTGCAAAGTTTGATTTGGACAATCTAAGTCTCCTGGAACAATGTCCTTTGGAAAAATGAGACCAAAAATAGAGATGTTTACCCATAATGCACAGCTCCATGTTTGGAGAAAACTAAAGACGGCTTATTAACACAAACATCTCATGCCAACTGCAAACACGTTGGTGGAGGACTGATTTTCACTTTTTTACAGCTACAGAACCCGAGCACCTTGCAGTCATCTGCTTACAGAGGAGTTCATTATCGAATCAAAGTATTCCAAAGTCAACTGTGAGGCCATCTCTTTGACAGCTGAAGCTCAGCTGAAATGGTCCCAAATTATCCCAAACGCAGCAATCTGCAACAGAATGTCTGGGGGGAGAAAAAAAAAAATCAAGGTGTTGCATCAACACAGTCAAAGTTTAGACCTTAACCTGACTGAAAGGAGAGCTGTGCAGAAACATCTGTCTGCAAGCTTCAATGAACTGAAGCAATGTTGGGGGGAAAAAAGTGGGCCAAAATTCCTCTACAACAGTGTGAAAGATTCATAGTCATACAGAAAATGGCTACTGAGAGTTATTGCTGCTAAAGGAGCTTCTACAACTATTGAATCATGGTGTGGACTTAGGTTTTCCACACACAGCTTTTGTATTTTGACTTCATTTTTGTTTAATAATTAATGACATGCTGGAATCTGTTGTGTGTTTTTGTACACTTGGGGTTAGACGTGAATAATTTTCAAACCTGGTAAAAAACAGATTCGTTTTTTTTTATGTCCTGATATATAAAACTATATAACTAGAGGAGGACAGACTTTCTCTTTCTCATGACTGTAAGTGCCACACTTGTGCACAACTACAGAGTGATGTCAAGGGTAGCCACATCACAATTAACAATAAATCATGTAAATGCAATAAAGATGATAGTCATATTTGCTTAATCATCTCTTTCACTTGTATGAAAGTAGCTCTGAAAAACGAACAGAAATGCCTAACTTTCATTGTTTTCAGACATTTTACAAAGCTGAGTTTTGACTGATATAACATCCATTTAAATCCATATGAACCACAAAGCACATTGACATACTTGCCATGTCCAGAATTACTTTAGAAGATCTAAAATACAAAGTTTTTTGGTTATTTACCATGACGTATTCACTCATTTAAACAGCTTTTTTTTGCATAAGGATTAGGACAATTACCTAAATTATTACTAGGCCTAAAGTGGTGGCATAAATTAAGGAAACTACTTAAATATCCAAGTTTAAACCTACATGGTTTAAACTTGGATGCTTTTCTCAGTTTCCTTAAAATCCCACACTTGAAATTCAGCAGAGACTTTTATTTTTAATCACTTTAAAGAAATTAGCAGCAAATAGTTGTTGGAGCAAAACAAATAAAAGCTGTGAACCGTTGTTCCTTCCCTGCAGGACTTAATTAACCAGTTTTCCTTTAACAGCCATTTTCCGTTTTGCATTTCCTGATTGAGTCAACTGGAACACTAAATTAGTAAGGAGGAGTATTAATTGATTGAGCCTAAAGTGAAAAGCGAATGCTTCAGGCTAAACCAGAATTGTCCTCCTCACCGTCATCTCATCATGCTAATTCCATCTGTGTGTGCATGTTTGTTTGTGTTTGTGAACATATACACATGTAAGGTAAAGGAGACATTTTCCTCCCCTGTGGCCCCCAATGGTAAACCATCCTCTGTTGCACTGGCTCATTCCCAGTCTGCATCGAATGAACAGGAGTGTGTTCATCCTGCTGCAAAGGTACACATGACAGTGTGTGCTTCTCATGTTCAAACGTTCAAGCCTGCTTATTCTTTTCTTTAGATCGGTGCTATTTGCCTTTTTGGTTTTCAGTTTTTCTATATTAGACAGTTATGAGAGTTGCTTCTGGTTCATTAACTTCACTTTCTGGATGCAAACCATGATTATAGGTTCCAGGGCTGATTCCCTCTGAGGAAGACCACAAGCGCGTCAAGAAGATCTTCACTCTAGATGGCGATGATGTAACATATCTGTGCCTCTGCTTTTTATAGTTTGCATCGGTCATGCTTTACTGTGGCTGATGCTGCGACAAGCTTGGGCCAACTGCTTACGATGCTTACCCAGTTAGAGGGAAAATAAAATGGTCAAAAAGTCTGAGGTTACTACCAAGAGAAGACCACTATGGACCTGGCACTATTGTCCGTCTTGTGTGGTTTGGCTGTACCTCACAGCACTTTGTGTCAGAGCAAAGACTAAAGATTTTAACTCCTAAAACTGTGCTGCTGACAGCCGTCACCTGTTTTATAAACAGATTTGAACATAACATCAGTACTGTGTTTATTTAGGTGAATATAATGTAACTTAACGGTGCTCAGATTGTTGTCCTGTGATTGACACAGTGACCACAGTGGGTCCAATCAGCTCAAAAACAATCAGAATAAACTTTTATTCAAAGTGAAACTCGCCACACACCAATCCGATCCATAATATCCCAACAAAACCGACATTTTTATTGAGAACAGACCAGAGATGGTTTTTGTGAAGGTAATTTCAGTCTGCATTGAGGCTGTTCACACATGTATTTAGCACTATCTGGATTCACCCCAATTATTCAGGATGGATGGTAGTGCCAGGTCTGAACGGGGTATTTGTTACTGGCCTTCTAAAGTCAACTTTCTAAAGTCAATTTTATTTTATTTTTAACTTATTGGTTCATCTCTGAGTGTTCAACTATAAGAGCTCAGTATTGTGATACCCCTCCCCCATTGGCCTTCTTGTTTTTTGCATCTATCCTGTAGCATTATTTTGGTTTCAGCAGCCAAACTATCTGAATGAAATAGGCCTAATTTGATTATTTTGACAGTACTGAATGTCAGACTTCCCTCTATCTTTTCTCCCAGTTTTTGCCTCCTCTTGTCTGACGTTGTACGCTTTTCTTTTGCTTTTTCTGCGGCCCCCTGGATCCTGCCTTGCTCCTGTGTTTTTGCTGTTTGCATGGCTCTAGCGTGCCGGAGGCCACAAGCGCTCTCAGGTATGGCCTGTTCGACCTTTGGCTCTCCCTCGGCTGCAGACCGATGGGAGCCTCAGCATGTCCTCCACTCCTGACCCCCTTTCTGGTTTACTTTTTTGTGCCTGCCTGCATGTCTTTGACCCCATGCTGCTTCCTGGGTTCACGCAGGGGCCTGGAATGTACTATGTGACAATAAAAACTTGGGTCAGTCCGTGTTCTTGACCAGGTTTTTGAAAAAGGTTACTTTTACCTGCACTGCAATTGATTCACAGTGAAGTCGATGTGCCCTGTGCATATGAAAGCATTGCTTTTTCTACTCTTTATTAAGATGCATTATCTTTATATTGTAGTCATACATAGCTCTTAACAATTTCCAAATTTGTCTGTAATTAAACTTCTCTTATAATACAACGTGAGTAATATGGTGATAGATGACTCTTGTACAAAGAAAGGATTGTCACTTTTTAGGACATTCAGTCAACAATTTTATTTTGTCCAACAAAATAAAACCACAGATTTGACACACACCTGTTTCCATTTAGCAGCTGAACTATCAGTCTTTGGGAAATGCTGGTGTCCAGTCTCACTCATCCAGGACATGGTAGTCCTGATCAATTGAATACAACAGGATTTTATTTATTTATTTGATTTTTGATTCTTGACGATGTTTTGCTTCTCATCTGAGGAGCCTTCTCAATTTAAAACTGAAAGCTGCAGAGCTTCAAGCTAATAAACTGTTGGGCGTTTTTCACACTCCTGCCATGATCGTAATGACAATCTTTAGCGCCTGTTACCCTTTTTTTTTTTTTCTACGTTTGATGCTCTGAAGTTGGTTCCCAATTTTTTATTTTTTACTTATTTATTTTTTGTTGACTTAAAAAAAGGACCAGTTTGTGTATCCGGAGGTTTTAAGTGTTTTCTTGGTGTGTTTGTGCTTTGTTTCTTTTTTTTTTTTTGTGTAATTTATGGCACTTTTTTATTCATCTGTTTTGGTCACCTGCTTGTATTTAGTGTTGCAGGGAGCTAGTGCCTATCTCCAGCTGTCATTGGATGAAAGGCAGTGTACACCCTTAATGGGTCGCTAGTCAAGACCACACAGAGATGAATGACAGACACCAATTTACCCAAACAGTTTCCACTCTGTCAAATGTTTGCAACAAGCACAGACAAAGTCTTGAGCCTTTAAAAGACAAACATACAGATAAACCGAGGAATATGTCCATGAGTCAAGACAGATAATTAAAAGCAAGTGGCTCTGAAAATGGAAATAATTCACTACAAAAAAAAAATAATGTAAGTTAAAGTTTTTTGGAAAAGAGACAGCAAGAAAAGATCTGAAAGGAAAATTTCTTCCAGTTAAATCTCAATCAACATTAACACTTAAACAGGATAAAAAAACAAGGTTGATGTGGGCTGAAGAGAAGCTGTCATGGACTGTAGACGGTAAGCTGAAAGTGATACTTAGTGATGAATCACAAATCTGCACTGAACAAAAGAAATGTAATATGCAACTAAAAAGGGAAATTCTTCTGTGTGTGGGGTTTCATGTCAGTCAGGAGCAGAGGAGCTGGTAGTCATCACGCAAGTGTATCAACTCATTGTCATGGACAGCAACCAGTTCACATCTCGGACTAAAAACTGCTGATGGAAACTGAAATAGAACAGTGACAAAAATGCTACTGTGCACAGCTGCTGGATAAGAAATCTGGAAACTGACTGATATGGAATATAGGTTTTTATTAGGGAAGGTTAATCCTCCTAGAAGTCGAGCTGCTGCAAAACTAAGAAAAGCTGCAACAAAACAGTACTTGTTTTTACTTTGGTTGATGATAATTCAGATAAATTGTATTTGAGTCGTATTGTGATTGTTTTTCTTCTACCAAATAGAATATTCCTAAGTTTCCTTGCATGGACAATTTTGTTATGCTCTCACAGCAGCATCTGGCATTTCTAACTCACTGTATGGAGCTGATATTCTGAGTGTGACTATTTTTCTTATTGAACATGAACTTTTATCTTTCTATGCCCACTCGCCTTGCACCCTCTGCTCATCATTGCATTTATTTTGGGGGTGAATTGCTTCCCTCGGTCACTCATTCTAATAGTTGCTTGTTGCATTGTTTTCGACTGGTTTTCGCTGCAGTGCTTGCGTTCATTTACACCTAATGACTTGTCATTGACAATTCCTTTGGAGCAGTAACATATTTAGCAGCACAGTTTCGGTTGTGCGTTTGAAAATGATAGCTAAACGTGATGTTTAGGTTTTGAATCAATCACTTGTGATCCTTCCCTTCTCCAGTCCAAGCTTGTTGAGGACCCGGTGGCCATCCTTCAGGCAGCACACGCAGCTGCAACTAAGGTCTGATCATGGCTACAACTGGTCGTAACCTTGACTGCATCGTGCTTTGTTTCGGAGTGCTGTTGTATGTTTTTTTTTTTTTTTTGTCTGTATGTGTGGTTGTAATTAGTGAATCAGCTTCACCTCCTAGAAGCCCAGGTCTTCCTTTGTAGCCTTGCCTGTTGAACTTCCTCTGGTAAAGGAGCTGCTTTACTCCAAGTCACAAATCATCTCTTGATGTTTCTGTGAAATGACTAGCAGGCTGCTTTTTGCTTCAGTGTATTGACATCATTCTTGGAAAAACAAACCAAGGAGGCTACCCTCCACCATTCCAAGAAAACTCCAGACGACCCTGATTGGTCGGTTCCACTCATCTGAACAGGCAGTGTTCACCGCACTGCATGAGTTCTGTGGAACCTGAAGTATGTACAGAACTGGACCCAAAGTTAATGCACAGCTGTAACTGCAGGATGCAGAATGAGTCGTTAATACTTTTAGAAAACCAAAAAAAAAAAAAAAAAAATCAATGTACAATTTCTCTGCAATTATTCAGACAATTTTGTGTGTGACAGAGGAGAAAAAAACACATCTCACCTACTAGCTGCGATGGCACTATTATAAAGATATGATATTAACCCTCGGTGAGTTCAGTGAACACCCTGAGTGCTTTTAAGGTGCATTAAGAGGTGAGTCATAGTTATTTCATAGAGGGCTGCCGGTGTAATGGACATAAAACCAGGTGGTGAAATTTCAAAACAAACCCAGTGATCTCAGAATTATGCGTCTGATCTCATGAAGAAAAAAAAAACAAAAAACAAACATCCATTCAGGCAGATTTGTTACCTGGCTTTTATGTGGAAGTTAGCAGAAATATATTCACTGCTTGTTGGGAAAATCTCATTTTTAGAGCCAATTAGAAGTTTATAAGCAAGTTATTTAATTCAGTAATTATTTTAGATATTTTGACATGTTTAGAACGTGTTAATTACTTTTTCAGCGCTTCCTTCTTTCTGACTTTTGCCCTTTTTTCTTTCAGGGGAAGACCGAGGAGCAGATACGAGCAGAGAAAGCCTGGTACAATACAGAGAAAGTGTGGCTTGTTCACAAGGATGGCTTTTCTTTGGGTTTGTATGACTTATATAGTCTGCATTCATTAAAACCAGCCGCCAAAAGGCGATGCCAGACAAATATGTTTTTGCCTGTGTTATCTAATGAACCATTACATGATTTTTAATAAAACTTGCAAAAAGTAATCATTGGAAGTGCATCTACGACTGATTATTTTGGAGTCAGCCTGATTTAAGATGGCTGCTACAGCCAACTGACCTTAAAAAACACAAAAATGGGTTTATCCCAGTCAATTTTACAGATACTGACCTAACATTTGGTGTGGCAGTAGCTGAGAATGATCCCCAACAACTATTCTGAGCACTAATGGAGTTCACAAAAATCTTTGTTTTGTAACCATTTGGATTCAGCTCTGTCTGTTAGCAAAATAACTCTGGACTTTTTTTTAAGACTTTCAAAGTGTAATCTTTGGGTGTACTGCTTCAAATGATTGTTTTATTTTAATCCTAATCAAGATGGCTGCCACAGCTAATCATTCTTTTCAAACACAATAATGTCTGTAAATCAGCTAATTTTACAGAAATCAACCTACAATTGAGTGCGGTAGTAGCTGAGAGCGATAGCCAACACGTAGATCAAGCAGCTGCACGTTGCGCAAGATCTCTCTTCAAAACTTTAGCATTAACTGTTTGAGTTCACCTTGTTTGTCTGTTATCAAAATATCTCATGCATCGATTTTAATGAATCCTTCAGAAAATAATCATTTGATGGACATCTACAACTGATTAACTTTTGGAGTCTGTCCAATTGAAGTTGGCCCCCACAGCTAATTGATATTAGCCAACACAAAAAATGATTTAACAGTTTCACAGATATTAAACTAAAATTTACTGTGGTAGTAACTGAGAGTCATTCACAACACGTACTCTGAGAGTGGCATCTCCGATATCACATGAGACTGTGCATAATGGTATTGTCAAGGTTTGACCAAAACGGCTAAAACGCTGTCATTTCTCAACACAAGATGGTCTTAGTCTAAAACTCTGGCATTAAAGGCCTCAATGAATCCTTCAAAGAATGCTTAGACGTTTAATTTGCATATGTAATGATCACAACTTTCAACTCCTCCTGCTCCTCCTGCTGTCATTTTTATTGCTGGGTGCCATTTAATTTCCAAAATTGCAGAAGTGGGCGTTTGAAGCACAGACAGCACTTTCAGAAATGTTGGTGTTAAAAGGTGTCACTTCATTAATCTGCTCTTGTTTACTTCAACCCACGTGCATTTAGACTCGCCATGTTTTCGAAATGAAAGCGTGTTAGCTGTATTGAAAGAGATAAAACTAACCCGTGTTATCAGGCGTGTAAGATGAGATGAAGCTTTGCCACTCAGGTTTAGACCACATGCTAAAACAAATGAATTTCTCACTTTGTGATGACGCAGCGACGCTCCTAAAGACGGAGACAGGCACCCTGCCAGAGGGGAAGGTAAAAATCCGCCTGGAGAGTGATGGGTCTTTATTGGACGTGGACGAAGATGATGCGGAAAAGGTAGTTTATCATAAAATCAACTGTGAACCTCATCTATAATGGATGACACATGGGCAGCGCGTGTGACCGCCTCTGCCTTTGAACTCCAGGCAAACCCTCCGTTGTTTGACCGAGTGGAGGACTTGGCCTCTCTGCAGTATTTGAATGAGTCGAGCGTGATGCACTCCCTGCGGCAGCGCTACGGCAGTAACCTGGTGCACACCCACGCCGGGCCCAACATGGTAGTCATTAACCCCATTAGCGCCCCATCAATGTATTCTGAGAAGGTAGGCAGCAGTCTGAACACGTAAGGATCTGCATCAATAAGAGTGAATCCAAATTTTTTTTTCTTCTTTTCTTTGCACCGTTTCTGCTTTTGTTTCCAGGTGATGCAAATGTTCAAGGGCTGCAGGAAAGAGGACACTGCCCCCCACATCTACAGCATGGCCCAGGCCGCCTACAGGAACCTCCTGACTACTCGCCAGGATCAGTCCATCGTCTTGCTTGGCAAGAGTGGAAGTGGGAAGACCACAAACTGTCAACACATCATCCAGTATCTTGTTACTGTTGCAGGCAGCGCCAATAAAACATTCTCTGGTAGGTTGGAGAGGATGTACTCCAAATCAGAATGTCTTCCAGTTATTAATTACTGGGTTTTGAAGTCCCAACCACAACTTTTGCACTTTTGTTCTCTGGTCTCTTGCAGTTGAGAAATGGCAGGCGGTCTATTCAGTGTTGGAGGCTTTTGGAAACGCCTCCACTTGTATGAACGGGAACGCAAGTCGCTTCTCCCACGTTGTTTCCTTGGAGTTCGATCAGGCAGGACTGGTGACTTCAGCTTCCATCCAGGTACAAAGAAACACGGTCTTGCAGTCATGGGGAAAACGCTGTGTAAAAAACCCCCCCAAAAAACAAAAAAAAACTTAAGTTTACCTTTGTAGTTTCCATAGGGTTTAAGTGAGAAAGTAGCAGTTCCATGATTGCATGTAACTACAGCATCTGATGTGACCACGAGGTGCAAAGAAACCAAAAACAACATGAAAGAAGGAATGCACATTGCTCCTCGCTTTTTATGCTGTTCACCTTTATGATGAGAGGGGATGGAACGAAAGCTGTTTTAGTCAAACCTTGTAGATGACGTCATACGCAATCCATCCATCTATTTTCTGCAATAGGTTTAGGAGGGAAACTCAGAAATCCCTTTTCTCTGAGAACTATCATGTGATCTGTTTGTACAGCTACTACTACATCAAATTTAGCTCAATAACTGTGAAATTAAATTAGTTAAAGCCATTTATGTGTTGGCCAAGGTCATTTAGCTGTAGTTAGCCATCTTGAATTAGGGTACTTCAAAACATTAATCAGCTGTAGATATACATCCAGTGATTAATGTAATGAAAGTGCATTAAAAACGGATAGTCCACTATCAGTAAGCACTCAGAGTTAGCTCAATATTTGTAAAACTGGCTGAATTATTACTGTTGTTTGGTTTTCAATATCATCTTTTCTGGCAGGCAATAATTATTTCAGACGGCATAATCTGGAAAAAAACCCCAGAAATTTAACAATACACACCAACAGAAAGTTCAGGAGTAATTTGGAAGTCATCACCAGAAAACAGTGTTTTAGGATATATTAAAAAAAAAAGTAAAATTGTAGGAAACAACAAGACTTCATGATGCATCGCTGTCTGTAATATTTAAGATTTTTTTGAAAGGTTTTGTAAATGCATTTTTTTCTCTGTCATAAGATGTTGAGATCTCTGCAATTTTGCTTTGTGTTTTGATGATGTAATTGTTTTATTTTGGTGTTTCGTTTTCTAACATTTAGATCTGCTTTTGGTTTACTTGTTGTGTTGTGTTTAATACTTTTGCACCTCAGGGTCATCATATAAATCTCTAATTGTGTGGACCTTTTGGACACTGTCATAAAAGATTTTTACTATAGTGCAAGGTTTTCTCACTACACCTGAAAGAATGCCTATTCTCTATTATTTTAATATTCTGTTTTAATGTGGCTTCACAGACAATGCTCCTGGAGAAAATGAGGGTGACAAGAAGACCAGAGCGACAGTCGGCTTTTAATGTCTTTTACTACCTGATGGCTGGAGCAGATAGCTCTCTTAGGTCAGCACTGATACTCTCTGGCTAATTAATCTAACAATACAGCTCTGCTCTGCACTGGATTTATTACACGGCTATATGTCAGTGATAAATTATTGCTGCCGGTCACTGTGTCAGCTGCCGTGTCTTCTGTCTCGTTTTTCTCATCAGAACCGAGCTGCACCTCAACCACTTTGCTGACAACAGTGCGTTTGGAATCATGCCACAGGTAAGAGGCTGGAGGTCGGACAACCAAACTGAGTCACTTGTTGTAAAGCTGTAGTAATTTTATGTGAATCTGGCAGGCAGACGATAAGCAGCGGGCCTCCCAGCAGTTCTCCAAGCTGCAGGTAGCCATGAAGGTCCTGGGGGTCAGTGCCGACGAGCAGAGGGCCCTTTGGCACGTCCTTGGGGCCATCTATCACCTTGGAGCTGCAGGAGCTACCAAGAGTAAGATCTTTGAACGCAGTGATGGCTTTACAGTCTACAGCTGCTCCTGTTATTAGCACAGTTGATGTTTTCTTTTCCCGTACCAGTAGAAATCACTGTAAGTTTGTAACAAATAAAACTTTTATTTTTTAAAGTTTTTAGCAGCACCTTATGTGCACTGACAGATGTTTAGCCTGCATTATAAGAGCATCACTTGTGTGATGCAAGACAGATGTAACACGGTTAACTGAATTATGTATCTGCACTTATAAAAAGCTGTTGCACGGCGCATGAGTCAGTGAACTGAGCTGCAAATTAAAAAAAAATCAGGTTGTTCAAGAAAAGCTATGCTTTAGCACTGATAAGACTTAAAGTTAGATGAAATCATTAAACTCTTATTTTCAGTCTTTTAATGCTTTTTGAGGCTGATGTTGAAATAATCCATTCGTTTTTTTCCTCTACTTTTGTTGAGTCATTTCACTAAATACAATTTTTGCAAGAATGACTGAAACTACTTGAGAACGAGTCTAATTGTGAGGAATCACCATCGCAGCTTAAAAATGCAATCATTTCCTGTCTTGAAGATGTATTGCTGTAATATTTGGAGCGGCTGTCCTTTTAAATGGAAAGAATAGTTTTTGTCCATAGCTGCATATGTAATACAAAAGACTTATCAGTCTCTTTTATCAGCAAATCACATTTTTTAAATTAGATCTTTTTCATTTAGAAAAGCTAAATGTGTTATAAAGATGTTTAATTTTGGTCAGAATAGTGTTCTCTCTATTTACCAATTCTTATAATCCTTAATGTCAAAGGTTTGTTGTGTTTTAAAGATGAAATTTTGTGCAACAATGAAAGGTTAGGGAGACTTGATCGCACATTTTATCTCATTGCCTTTTCAGAGCAGGTTTATAAACTAAATACAAAGTATACACATGATCTGCAGGGAATACACGATAGTCATGTTTACTATGTTGTTGCATTTTGTGGTTCACTCCTAACTCCCAGTCTGCACAGTCGTTTATGCAGAGTAGCTTGCCAAATTATTGTCAGAGATCCCCTCCAGCTGGCTATTGATCTTTCTGATGGCAGTCAAATATCTTCGGGGAATGATTTCATAACATTCCAAGCAGTGGATCTTACCGGGGAAAACAAACTCTAAGCAATGTCGTTGTAGCCTGAAAATGAGTGTATGGCATTAGAGTTTTGGGTTGTTAAACATAATGATTCCTGAGAACTTGTTTCCAGTGATGACACTTTGATTTACATATATGAGTATTTTGAATTTAATCATGATAATACTTTACACCATTAAAATCCGTCTCATGATGTTTATCACACACAGTATTAATCAATCTACAAAACTGCAATCTTGCTGTCTAACACCAGAGGGCAGCAGTGGTCTCTAATCTCCCAGAACTAATTAAAGACATCCTGGACTGAACTTGCTTTTCTCAGTGTACCGACAATACTTGGAACTAAACATGTAAATTGAAAAGGGCTTACCACATGAGTCAGGATTACTTTTTTAGGGTACATGTCTAGAGAGATAGATTTCATCTTTTAAGAGCTTCTTACTCCCTATTTGTTTGACTCTGTAGTAGAAAGTTAGACTGGCACATCCAGTTTCCTCTTTTGGATGTTTTAAATAATCACTGTTCTGCATATCAGTCGAGGCAAAGATTTAAAAGCCTTTTCTTGTATTTTCAGCTGTCCTGCTTCTCATTATGAGACTCATGCAGTGTTTCTGTTGCACTGATAAATCCCCAAATTTCTCTTCAGTAATAATCCTCGCTGAATTGGTTTCTTCTGAAAACATTTGAAGTTGGTGCTTCTGTTTGTTTCCATCATCTTTATATTAGATTAAAAGGTTTTTTTTTCCTCCTAAAGAAGACTTTGTGTAAATTAATTGTCTCCTTTTATCAATTTTCACTTCGCTTTCATTTTCTTTTTTATGCACCTATAGAAGCATTTACATTTTCATATTTATGTTAACTCTTAGTGCATTAGCTGTGTTTATGTCAGCTGGCCTGAGGCGTAACCCTGCCCTGTTAGAGGCGGGATCGTCACAGTGTGCATGGACTTTGTTGGCAGACGGTCTAATGGAGGTTTTAATGCACGTGTCTCAGCTGGCAGGAAACAATTTGCACGTCACGAGTGGGCCCAGAAGGCGGCTTACCTGCTGGGCTGCACCCTGGAGGAGCTTTCCTCTTCCATCTTCAAGCATCAAGCCAAGGGCACCCTGCCCAGAGCCGGCACCAGCCGCCAGGCTTCAGAAGAAAATGGCACAGCAGACGCAGGTACTCAACAGAACACATTTACCAATGTACTCTTTCTTTCTCGTTCCTCGGAGCCCCACATGCACCTTTGAGCCACTCTTTTTTTTCTCTTTGTCATTCTCACTCTGCTTTCCTCCCACATACACACGTGTCTGCTCATCACCTGAGGGAAATTGCATGGATGGGAGAAAGTAAAGCTTATCTTAGTAATGAATACTACACCCTTTACAATGGCTATTGACAGATGAGTGCACACACTATGTTGGGACGAGCAATTTTGGATCCCCTCCTCATTCATTGTCCTTGAAATCATAATTGCCTCCCATTGATTTTTCACATGTGCAGCTTCTCTGACTTCCATCAGGACTGCCACAGATGTTGAAGGGCACAAGGATACAGCTAAAAGTCTATCACAGCAGGAACGGGCAGAAATAACCTCAGTCCCACCTTCTCTGTGTCTCCGCTCACACATAAACCCCACCGTCCAATATGTGTGTGCACGGCTGAACCCCCCACCCCCTCACACACCCCGCGCCACCAAACATAAACTCCCCGTTCTCTGTGATGGTAGAAAGAATTAAGTGAGCTTAACAGGTGGCCGTTGCCGCTGGGCACAGACATGAGTTAGCACAGTTAGATCTGACTGGTTCCAAAGCACCTGAGTCCTAAATGTCAATGCTTCACAAAGACGATTTTAGATCCAGCTTGGATATTGTTGCCTCTGGGCACAATATACTCAAATCTGATGCTGATGGACTTCCTTTTAGAAGCAAAGGTTGGGTTCATAGTTTTAGTTCACCATTGATATATTTCTTCTGATTAAGAAACTAGTACTTGTCAATTTGGCACTTAAGATATTGTAAACTGGAAGCTACTTTTTTTTTCTCCCCAACTAGGATCCAAAGCTACAGCCATGGAGTGTTTGGAGGCCATGGCATCCAGCCTCTACTCTGAGCTCTTTAACATCGTTGTTTTTTTGATAAACAGGTTAGTATCAAAATCAGATTACTGTCACGCTTTCAGCTGCACGAATACACAACTTGATATGTATTTTTTTGTTTATATTTTGATATGGTGGCCTTTGATAACAGAGGGTGTGTATATTGGTAGTTTAGGAATAAAAGAGAGGCTACTTTCATTTTATAGGTTAGACTGAGCGTAACGGAAATACTTAGCATTATTTTAAATCAGATTAGAGTTAAAGAAATGGTCTAGATCTTTTAAAGTGAGGTTGTGTGGTAATGTTATTAACAATTAATATCTTACCTGTTGTAGATAACTCTTTGAATGACCTCAGTTTGGAAAAATAGGCTTTGACTCTGATTGCATTGATGAGCTAACGGCTAGTCTAATCAGGGCCAAGATTAAAGTGGATCGCTACCGTCTTAAACCTACTCCAGTCTCTGAAATTTTGTAGAAGTTAATGTAACACTATTTTATAATTTACAAATTAAGCTATTTTCATAGAATTTTGTAGTTATTTATAACTGTAAATGGTGGCGGCAGCATCTAGCTGTAGCACTCGTGGCAGGAAAATCAAAACCTTTGCTGTAATAATGAAGTAAAAATAATAGACAGCGACGTGAAGGTTTATGTAAAAAACAACAACATTTGAATGAATTGCAATAAATCTTTTGAGATCAAAGTTGTTTTAAGACAGCAGCCCCACTCTGACTAGCCGTTAGCTCACTATTTTGATCAGAATGAACTGTTTCTCCAAACTGAGGTCATTTTAAGAACTATCTACAACAGGTGAGATAATAGTTGTTCATAACCTTTCTACAGAACATCCCTTCAAAAGAGCTGAACTATTCCTTTGAGGCTGAAGCTCTGTGTTAAATTAAATCAATAAAAGGCGTCTGACACATTATTATGCCATCCTTAACATGGATATGTGCATGCTTTATTCCCTGTGTGCTTAAGGGCCTTGAAATCCAACCAGCACTCCCTGTGCTCTCTGCTCATTGTGGACACACCAGGCTTTCAAAACCCAAGGCTCGCTAAGCGCGAGAGCGGCACAACCTTTGAAGACCTCTGCCACAACTACACTCAAGAGCGTTTGCAGAGCCTCTTTTACCAGCGCACCTTTGTTCAGGAGTTGGAAAGATACAAAGAGGTAGAGACATGTGAAGGATAATGCACTGTGCATATATACATCCTCTCTCTCCTCGTTTCTGGGTTCCTCCCGTCTCTCTCTCTCCCTTTGTCTGCCGCTGTTTCTCAGATATATCAACTCCAATAGTGCATGTGTTCACACATCAGATACGCTACCCATCCCACCTGTCACAAGCTGTGACAAGCCAAAGCAGTTCATGTGTTAGACCTTCTCATTAGCGATGCCAGTCTTCACCTCTTCTGCCGAGATCAAAGTGAAGTCACTCACAGCTGCCTTTCAGCGACACGCCCAGCTGCACAGCCGTGGCGTTGCTCCCTGATGAAAGAACCATTCTTCCTCTGTCCTCCTCTGAGCTCATTCTAGCAGAACCAGACCATAATAACTGGGCACAGTCATCTTCAAGGATTTATTAAAGGGCAAATACCAAAGATTTCTTTCTTGACTTACAAATAAATCAATCCATTCCAGCTGTCGCAAATCTAATCTCAGAAATTCTCTTCTTAGCTCTCCACATGGCGAAGTTAAGACAGAATCCTGAAAACATTGTTTTAAATACCGCTAACAAAGATCTCGGGACTTCCCACCTGTTTTGCCACCCACGTCTATTTGCCTGAGAGGATATCAATTTGAGCAAAATGAAGTTTTGCATTAATGCGTGCAGCGTAATTCTTTCCTGTCACCGCAGCTTGAGAATATACGAGGCTGTGAAACTGTCATGGTAAAACTGGGTCAAACTCATTTAAAACAGCACTCAGCACTAACAATAACAGTGACAGGCAGGTCAGATTGTGAAGTGCAACATAATCGTGTGATTTTTAATCTCGATTCTAACGTTGAGTGCTCAAGAACTTCCCGTGTTTCGCTCATACAGCGAACTTGCACGCTAGCATCTGCGGTGAACACATTATTAACATTTTCAACCATTTTTAATACAGCCTTTTAGTTGGGATGGGCTTGTTTTGTTCTGGTGAAAGTAATTTAGTGTATTATTTCCCCCTTCACTGTAGACATGTTTTCATCTGCAACATTTTCCATTTACCTATGGGGGAACGAATACAGTAAATGTCAGATTCTCTTGTTCTTGTAATAGATTTGTTGCGGCTTTTATTTTCATGACATCTAATATGTCATTGTTTCTATGAGTTTTTATATCCGAGATGATTTTCTGAATTATTGTGCCTCCTGGCACCATTTCACTTTCGGCCCAAAAAACCCTCTATCAAAACTCTAAATGAGTTAGTGACTGCTCATAACGTCAAAAATAGTTACTCAATCAGGATTAAAAGAAAAATCATAAAATTGAGGAATTGATAATAAACATGGTTTTTAAGCTGTTATTTACAGAATGGTTTTAAAAGCATAGAAACTAGAAATATAAGTGTTAAAGCTGTCTGCGATACAGTTTTCAATCTTCAGCTCTTTTGTGTCTTTTGTGAGCATTGATCACAGTTATCTAGGCTGGTTCTGATTTCAAATTTTTTGCAGTTCTGACCTGCTGGTTTAGATTTTGGCTGATTTTGAGTTTTCTTTAAGAACTATAATTAAAAGAAAAGAAAGAGAGAGAATTTTTTTTATATATATTATATATTTTTTGCTAATTTTCAGTTGAATTGCAATTCTGTTGGAGAAAAAAAAAAAGAAAAAACAAACAAAAACAAACCGTTTTTGTTCCAAAAATTCACTAAGCTTTCTCTCTCTGTTACTGAAAGCTGAAACATAATATTCTCATGGTTATTGGTCAGAGGTACCTTTTTATAAGGTTATAAACCCAACAGTAAATAATTAAACTGTATCAGCTTTATAATCCCTAGTATAACTCTTTAACATTTGAATTTTTTTCATTTTTGCACCTGCCAAAACATAAAATTGCACTGCATTACAGAACGATATTTTATTGTACAATGCCTCGATTTTAAATTATTTGCAGCAGCGTCCAAACAAAACAGATAAATAAATAAAACAAACAAACTGATTAAATGTTAGATGTGCCTTATCATTTATTCATTTCATTGCAACTGCGGCGCATGCATGGCAATTCACAGCTTGATAATCACAACAATTAAATTATTAAACCTTTATTTACATTTGTCGACCCACTATTAAATTATAGGTCTCACAGAGAAAGCTGGACTTATTTATGTCACCTGTTTAAGTGGCAGCTGGTACATAAATAGAAAACCTCAGCTCATACATTACTGAGCAGTAAAATGAGCTGTTGACAGACCTCTGCAGAAAATCATTTTTTCTTTCAGTAGCCTCTTACGTCTTTTGTGCTTCCTCTGACTTATTTGATTTATTTGCCTTACAGAAAATACAAATGTCTAACTTTGACCAGTCTTCACTCGGTAGAAACATCTATATTGAAGACCTGCTATTGCTAGGTCAAATTAGTTCTTACATATGGTACGTTGAAGGCCCGGGGGAAAGGTCCACTTTTTGATTGCCTCTTTGCTATGGTGGGTTTAAGAAACTGGGGGAAAAAAAAGAGAAAAATAATTTACTCTATACTGTGAACACAACACAAAGAAATCAATCTACTTCCTTTTTTTTTGCAGTTTGTCGTCTTCTGATGTTTACATTAACATTCTCGCAGCCAAGGTCTGAGAGAGTTCCTGACTGCGGGGCTGCATGTGTTGGAGTGGTCAGCTAAATCACCCCCGCAAAGGTCTTTTTGTTCCCCCGGTAGTTTGGAGACAAAACCTGCACATCCAGAATAATTACATTCTCATGATCGAAAATTTTGACGCTCCTCCTGTCTAAACACATTTGTATTTGCTCAGAGAAAAGCTTGAACCCATTGCTTCAAGCTGACATGTATGTTAGAATCTTCTTCAAACGCACAGATGACTTTTTTTTTTTTAAACCTAACAAAAATAAAAAAATAAAAAAATAAAAAATTGACTACTACTACCACACCACGTTTAGCTCAGTGTTTGTAAATTGGACCAAATTATAGCCATTTTTGTGCTTAGCTGTGGCGGCCATATTGAAAGGGACTCCAAAAGTTGACCAGCTGAGGATAGTGCATCCACTGATAACTTTCTGAGAGTTTCATTAAAATAGATAGGTCATGAGATATGTAGCGGTACAGACAAACACACACTCTCACGTACCCAGAAAAGCAAAAACATAATCACACTTTTGTCATCAGTGGCATGTGATAACAATGTTTTAGCATATATATTTTTAAAAAATGTGAAAGTTTTATATTTTGCAGCTTCAGTATCATTGCGTGTTAATAACGAGTCAAACCACTTGTCTGTTTTCTTCCAGGAGAACATAGATCTTGCCTTAGATGACTCTGAGTCCAGTTCTTCTCTGTCAGTTTCAGTCGTAGACCAATCCTCAAGCCAAGCACTGGTAAGTTCAGTGTTCAGTCTTTATTACCTCTAGTTTAAGCAGCCACTTATTTTTTTTTTCTTGCATAATTTTAGTATCATTGTAAGATCTTGCCTTTGAATGATTTTTAAATTACAATTTTTACTCCTAATACTCATTGGATACCCTTTATAATTTACCATGAAAGTCTTAATTCTATACAGTTTTGGCAGAGGCTAGAAAAAGAGGATAGGAGCGAGAAAAGAAAGGTTAAAGAATTGACTTGAAGAAAGAAAATCAATGTTTGGCCTTTGCAGCCTGTGATCTGCACCATGGAAACAGAAATGGCAGAGTTTAAAGAATCATAGATCACGTTGCTATAACTCCAGTGTGTTTAGTTTGAATGCTTAGCTTTTTAAAGGGTTTCTGCTCTGATAGGAACGCCATCAGGGAGGGAGGCAGGGAGCTGCAGTACATCACACACAAAAAAAAAATAGAAAGGAAAAAAAAGGCTACTTTAAAGTCATTTTTAAAGTCTGCTCTGAAGATATGTTACTTAGAGTGAAAAGACATTTTTATCAAAGATTTTTGTAACCCACAGATAAAATTTTCCCCTGTCATACAGTAGCTCAGATGTCTGTTATCACAGCCCTAATGTTCAATTCATCCCAGCCTCATAGCTGTCACATGTCTCCTTCAAACTGATACACTGTGTACGTATTTGCAGTCAGTCTAGTGTGCACAGCTGATAAGGATGTCTCCAGTGTAACTTCCTGATAGCTAATAAAACAGGTTTTTGACTTTTGTTGCATTACTTTCTTAGCCAGGCTTTCCTGTAGCCGTGCTAATGAACATGACCTACCTCAGTGTGCTGAGTTCCTTTGGTTATTCTGTTAAATCTGAATGTATAAAAATGAAGAATGCCAATACTGACGCACAATGCTGAGCAAGGCTGCATGCACTTCTATAGGACCTCAGAAGAATATGGCATAACACTTTGTCATGCATGTAAAACAATAGTTCAGAGCTTTTGAAGTGGGGAAATTTATGGAAATTAAAATCTTACCTATGACAGATAGCTCTTTGAATGACCTCAGTTTGTACAAATAGTTTAATTCTAAACGGGCTGAAGACTGATGGCTACTCTGAAATACCATTTTATTACCCTTTAGCTGTTATTCGGGCAGCGATAGTATAATATCTCTGCTTAGGAAATGCTACAGATAGCTACTGCTATTTTTTCTTGCAAATAAGCATAGAATTATAAGTAAATACCTGTGTGTTGAAACTGATATTTGCATGAACCACTATGACATTTTTGAGATTGAAGTTGCTCTGACTAGCTGTCAGATTTAAACTCTGTTTCTCCAACCTGAGGTTGTTCAAAAAGCTATAAAGATCAGGTAAGATAGTCGTCGTTTTCACAAAACCCCACTTCAAGAGATCTGAACTATTCTTTTAATCCACAGTAAAAGGCTGGAGCAGGTTTTATTTCCTTCTTTCTGTTGATGGTAATTATATTGCTAATTGTATTATTTTTAATCCTCTCTCTCCTCTCTTACTCTGTGTACTAATGAACTTCTCTTTGTTGCGATTTTTAATATAAAGCAAAGCTGAATGGATGAGGCTATTATTGCAGCTTCTGCTGAAGGACGCAGAGACCATGAATGGTTTTTGAAACTTTAATTTTAAGCGCTGATAATATTATCTGGCCTCTCAGCACTGACTCACAAAGGAAAAACATACAGCAAAGTACTTTTACTTACATTTAAGAGCGTGGGTCTGGAGGTCAGCAACCAGGTTTTTTTTTTAGAATAATATATATCCTTTTTTTGTACCCAGGAGGTAGATAAATAATAAAGGCTTCCACATATTTGCGATTCATCCATGCATTCCCATTAAACAGCTAAAACAAGCTAAATGCCCTTGTGTCAAGGTGATTTATTACTCATGTAATGAAACAGGATTTTTTTTTGTTGATTGTTAGTGGTGCGGGTCAAACAGAAAAACAATAAAAAAAGAATGATGGAAAAATCCTTTATGTTCAGTGTAGGAAATTCTAAAAGCATATGTGTACATTATATGCCTGTTTTTCTGACAGGTGCGCACAGTTCGAACAGAAGAGGCGCGGGGCCTGTTGTGGCTGATGGAGGAGGAGGCGCTGCAGCCGGGGGGATCGGTGGAAACACTGCTGGGGCGACTCTTTAGCTACTATGGACCGGCTGAGGGCGAGAGTAAAGGCAAGGACAGGAACAGCACATTCACACTCTCATACAAGTCGTTCTTCACCTTTATACTTAAAGCCACTCAAGTTGTTTTCTAAGCTGTTCTCTAAAAGCAAGCAAAGAAGTCAGTGTCTGAATCATGCAATCAGACAAAGATTGATTTAGTCAAGTGACATTGTTATAATGAAGATGAGTTCCAGGTTTTCTTAACATGCAAATTGCTTTCAACCTGAAGAACAAATGAAAACAATCAGCTTTAAAGATGTTCTACAGGGATAATCTTTTATAATAATTTTCTTCCTTTAAATCAGTTTTTGATTTATTCATCATATCCTTTTAATAGTCTTCTGAAACCTATATGAGACAGTTCAATCCTATTTGGGATTGAATAATAGGGATCTGAAGAACTGACGCTAAAAACACTAATGAACAGGCCAGTCCGATCTTTAAATATCCTCTATAAGATGAGTAAAATAAGATTTTTGCAAGATATATATGTAGAATATTTTGGCAAATAAGACTATTGAACGGGATAACTCATGGCTTCTATTTCTCAACCGTTTTTGGTCCAGGTGGTGCTTTGCTTTCTTCTAATAAACAGAAGAGTAGGGGGAAAAAGACAAAAAAAGTAGAATCCTGATACCATTAGCTTTTGTTTGATTAGATTTTGCATTCAAATATATCTGTATATACATGATGACCATTGCATTAAACAGTATGCAGGTTTTTGTAGGATTGACAGAGTACCAGAGTAATCACTACCTGATGAATTTGTTTGTTATGATGAAGTCTTTATGCAGACTGCAAAAGCAACTTTGTTTACTTTTGCCTAAATTAAACAAAAATCAAGCTCGGGAGTCTAACTTTGACTCCTGCGTTCGCATCAGGTCACACATTTCTTTTGAGGAGTGAGAAGGAAAATCACTTCCTGCTGGGCCACAGTCACGGGACTGACTGGGTGGAGTACGATGCTCGCGGGTGGCTGAACTACGCCAAACAGAATCCCGCTTCTGCCAATGCTGTGAGCGTCCTGCAGGAATCCCAGAAGTAAGTGTTACTCTTGGGGATGTGTAGGAGAAATAAACGACTGCTTTAGTAGATAATTACTAAGCGTCACGCTGAAGCACGATGTCTACTGCAGGAAGATCATCAGCTCATTGTTCATGAGCAGAGCAGGTGGATCTACTGTGTTGTCCGGTTCCATCGCTGGCCTTGAAGCTGCTTCAAGCTTGTCTCTACGAAGGGCGACTAGCATGAGGAAGACCTTTATCACAGGGGTAGCTGCTATCAAGAAGAAGTCTTTGTGCATCCAGATAAAGCTTCAAGTGGTGAGAATAACAAAAAACAAACAAACAACAAACAGCCAGTCAAACTTGGTTAAAAAACAGTGTTTGTCCAATAGTAACTTAGTCAGCACGAGGTGTATAAAGGGATAAAGTGATCCGCACTTGTAACCTTGTTCAGGATTTGTTTTGGAATCTACTTTAAGGCCTTGGAGTGTTCACAAATTGCATAATGCGGTTTTAAAGAAAAAAAGTGTTGAGATGAAGGCCAGTTGTTGAGCTGCAGCCAGAGAAAATGATGTATAACCTGTTTTTATAGAGAAAGGCTCTGCAGCTGCTTGTGCTTCCAACCCTTCAAACCCCAAAAGGGATCTTTTATTTTTAGTTTATTTAAAAATGTACACATTTCTAAGCAAGTGGAAAAATTGAAAACTGGGATTCTAAGAGTACGTTGGAATTCATATTAAGCGTATACAGAATACAGTAACACAAGTGTATTAATTATTAAGATAATAAAACCAAATATATTGCGTTTTTGAAGGATTATTATGAAGTACTGAGTTCCTAAATGCTTCCCAACACCATTAAAATTAAATAGTAGATGCCAGTCCATCCATGTTTAATATATATTTTTGCTGAGGATATATTTGATAAACCACCATGCTGTCTGTTTTCTATATATATAAAAAAAAATAGCCTAAGCCGCTGGTTATATTTAAACACATGACTGGAATGGAACGCATTAACTTCAGTCGGAGTTCCTTAACCTTCTTTTTTTTTTTCTCCAGGATGCCCTTCTTGACATGTTGCGGAGGTCTAAGATTCACTTTGTTCACTGCATATTGCCTAAGGCGGACGCTCTGAGGACTCTTAGTGGATCTCTGTTCAAAGGTGGGGAATCTGAGGCTCAGGGGGAGCCTGGAGATCCTGGCTTATTGCAGCTAGATGTACCCTTGCTTCGTGCTCAGATACGTGGATCCAAGGTGCTTGATGCTCTACGGATCTACAGGCAAGGTAAAGTAGCTGCTTAAATCACATACTTACAGGTTTAAAACACAGGCCTCCTTGCACTTGTGTATTGAGGGAGAAAGAAGAAAGTCTTGGGTCTATTTTTCTTGTCAGGAAAAAAAAGTGTGAAAATGATAACCGCACTCCACCAACATTTGCAGAATGTGTAATGTTACCCACTGTTGACTTCTTGCAGGTTACCCTGATCACATGGTGTTTTCGGAGTTTCGACGGCGCTTTGATGTGCTGGCCCCGCACCTCACCAAGAAGCACGGGAGGAATTACATTGTGAAGGATGAGAGGAGAGTAAGTCAGTCAGTGAGCTGGTGAGAGGGGGGTGGAGGCGGGTGAAATGTACAGCTGCACCGGCGGCCAAGAGCGGTGAAGATTGATGTTGTGCAGAGACAACTTCATTACATCTGCCCCTGATTTGTCAGCAGCCAGTGGACAGAGAAATAGACATTCATCAGAGCTATAGTAATGACCTAATCAACTTAACCTCATCGCTATCATGCTCATGAAAAAGAGAGAAAATTAGAATTGTGGCTCAAGATGTGTTTTACTGCAGTCAAGACTAGAAAAATGAAATTAGATGCAATTATAATCTTATGCAATATGGATGACAAGAAGCAGCTTATGTGTATTTACTATTTACTTTGGTGCCTTTTTGTTTAGTGGATGTGTTTTAAATCCACTGGTTAGAGGTTTTAACTATGAATGAGGGTGCTCTGCTGCGCAAGCCTTAGTTAAAGTGCAGAAAGTTGCAAACTTTACATAAGAGAATTAAGGGGGAGAGTGTGTGTGCGTGTGAAAGAATGGGGTTAAGGTAGAGTGGTGCTGTTTTCCTTCGTGTTGGTGTATTGGGGCCGAGTTTCTGTGGAAACACTTGCGAACAAAAGCCCCTCAGTATTCATGGCGAACCTCTCCTGGTGTAATCTAGATGTAGACTTTCAGGCTGGAGGCTCGAGTTGGAGAGAAAAGGCTGAGACAACAATACCGCTGCAGTATACACAGGGCAGGTGGATGGACAGGGCAAAGAGGGGCTCTAAGACTGGGCTGATGTACTTTCTGTATTGGATGTGTGCACTCAGAGCTGCAACAGGACCAAGAACACCAGGGGGTCATGATGAATCAGCCAGGAGCAGGTGGCTGCAGGGGGACAGGTTGTAATTGGTTTTTTTTTGAGATTCTCAGGAGCCAAACATTTCCTGCGTGCTTGTTGACTTCATTCCTAAACCAAATTCAGTATAAAAAAAATAACAAATCGATGTGAGGAAAAAGGGAAAACCACATTCTACTCATTTCAAAAGAGTTGGCCAAACTGTGGGCATGTGGTAGTGTCTGTAGTCAGTCCTAATGTTTGTGTACTTGTCAGGCTGTGGAGGAGCTATTGGAGTCCTTGGATTTGGAGAAGAGCAGCTACCACATGGGTCTGAGCAGGGTGAGTAATCTCATTACAACCTAAATAAATAAAAAGCTTTAATGTTGCTAAATAAACCTTTGCTTTGAATCACTGTCAGTTTCTCTCCTCTTTAAAACCCAAACAACACTTTAGTGGTACAGCACTTTTTTTTTTTTTAATGAATCTTGCTGTCTGGGGAAGCGTGTGTCTTTCATTCCACCTTTCCTTCTTTTAGGCTTGTTTGCCATTTGTTTTTTGGAGAGGTGCCAGGTCTTGTCTCTTCATCTTTTTAGTGAGCAGCTACCCGACAGGCATGTGTTCACTTTGTTGACAATGAGACAGAAATCCTCTCTTTCATTTTAGGTCATTAGTTTGTTTTTCACCATGACTGTATTTACGTCAGTCTCAGTAAAGGCTTGCTTAGAAGCTGAGGTCTAATTGGGTCTAATCCCATCAGCTGGAGAGTAGCCATCAGCTAAGACTGAAGTCAAAGGAAACAATGCCATGAGAAAATACAAAAATATTCTTTCAAAACGTGTGCAAGAGCCTTTTAAAGCATGTGACACGCGAAGGGTTTGGAGCAGCGTCGCATGGTGCCACACTTTGGAGTGTGAAATCTACTCTGAAGCTCAGTTGGCCATTCACAAAGCATTCCTCTGGCGTCATAGCAACCTGTCTCACTTGCATGCCAATTACGTCGGGCCCCAAATAACCTTCCAGCAGTGGATTCAAAGCTCTGCTCAGGATAAAATCTACCATCAGAGATAGCCGTGGATAGAGAAAAAACAGCTTAGCCTCCCACATTTCACAAAGTACTGCGTGCATCTAATGATGATAAAAAGTAAACTGCTGCTCGAGCCCTTGAACCAAATTGAAAAGTAGGATTCCCTGATGTAACTAAATGCATCACTCCTCCCTGAATGTCTGCAGGTTTTCCACTGAAGCTGCTCAGTCGTTTACAACCATTACTAAGTTAAGAGACCAAATATGGATTTATCTATAAAACAGTGGGTGCTGTGTACAGAGACCTTGGATGCCTTGTTGCCATCATATTTATAGTGCCTCTGCAGTACTTAATCCCTCTAGGAATTGATGTGATCTGCTTTCGATTGTCTCTTTACCTGTGTTTTACCTTTGCCCTTAAATTAGAAACAGACCTTTCTGATCGTCCAAGATAATAACTTAATCTCAGCTCTATCACTTAGCTAAGACTCTCTTATCTGTGGATTACACCGTTTCCTATTGATCTTTTTGCTTCACTACATTATTTACTTTTATACTCACTTCTGTTTTAACTTTCCTGCTTTGCTTCACATTAAAGCAGGGAGCTTGATCTAATTTTGCCTTAGGTAAAATAATGTCAGATGGTCTCTTATAACAGTATTTCTCTTCTCTAATATGTGTTTGTGGAATATTGTTTCTTGCTCCAGTTGTTTTTCAGAGCTGGCACTTTGGCTAAGCTGGAGGAGCAGAGGGATGAGCAGACCAAACGTAACCTAACCCTGTTCCAAGCTGCCTGTAGAGGTTACCTTGCACGGCAGGCCTTTAAGAAGAGAAAGGTACGTTTGACATCCTCCTGACGTAAACAGCTTGGTCTAAAGGCCTATCTGCTAATGATTGAAATTTATTTTTGTTGTTTTTATATATCAAAGATTTAATCTCTGCATTTTAATTCAGGAAACTTTTTCTTATTAAATTCATTTAAATATAAACTTACAATTACCAAAATAAATTTACTATGTAAAGAACTGAAATATTATTCAGTGTGTTGCATACACACTGAATAATAAAGCCAGTTTATCACAACTGGGCCTCCTTTAACCTACCAAATACCACAAATGGCCAGCATGCATGTGCACTAAAATACAATACAGTACAGAGCACAGAGCTGAGATACAATTACACCAAACAAAAATGATTCAGATTGTTAAAATAGACCTCAACACTGAAGGAATACCACAGCAGCAAAACCAGCAAATAAATAAATAAAAATAAAAACCCAAACACCAACTTGTTTTAGTTTATATTTGTTTCTCCAAAAGTTGTGATCATCGTCATTAGATGACTTCCAGTGTTTTAGTGGTTTTCTGTTGTTAAGGTATGCCCATAGTTTCCACTCAGCTGAATGTATCATTCTTAGTTGCTAACTAAACCGTTAGCAAATTTCTAGTTGAAAAAGCTCCAAATGTTTAAATGTTGAGCAACCTTTTTTTAATATCAAAATCCATGTTTTAATTTGGCTGTTTTGAAAAGATCTGCAACAAACCATAGCCACCTTTTGCCATTTTCAGTGTAGCTAAAGGTTGTGGATCAGCGCCTATTCCTGCTACATAAATCAGCCAGCAGCTCTTGTAGGATACACTAAGAGCCATGAGAAAATCCAAAGAAAAACACCAAATGGTTACAACTCCAAATGCCATTGGCTCTCATTTGTTGTAAGTGTTTGAGGATTGTAGCAGAGAAACAGAATACCAGGTGAGAAGAAATTCTGCTCAGAGAACACATATAAAAATTTCTGAATGGCTATTTTTTCTCTCCAGCACAGAGCTACTCCAACGCAGCTCTCAAACAGCAGACATGGATACAAGTTTGCTTTACATAGTTATATTATAGACAAGTAAGCCATTAATCATTTTTATTAATTCAATAGTTTAACAGTTATTTTTGTATTCTTTGGTTCACTCAGTGTCTTCTCTGAATACCATGAAGGCTATGCCAGTTTGCCACTTCATGAGTAGAATGTTTGAGGAAGGCTAAAAAAAGTTAAGTCAAAACTGGAGAGCTGTCTTTGGAGTTTGTTTGGTCTCTGCTTGGGGTAGATCTGACCAGCTATGCTGCAAATCTTCAACTAATTACAAATAAGTACTTTAAATCTATTGCTCACACCCCTCTGCCTCCCTGTGATCCATCCAATCATCCTGCCCAAGGCAGAGGAATGGCCATTTCTATTGCCATCTATCGGAGTGCGACCCAAGAATGCCCCCTTATCACACTTGCTGCTGACTCACATATCCACCTGCTCCACCCCTCTTCCATTTTCTCTGTTAGCATACACGGCTCCATTTCTCTGGACCTAATACTTGTCCCCTTGTGATGTATGGAGCCCCGCACTTCTCCATCTCTGTGATTACTATTTAAGTGAAAGTGCTGCCAGAGCTGACTTGTGATGAACCAGCAGAAACAGAATCAAAGTTACTGCTCTCCGTCAGCTATGACAAACTGTGAGGGAGTAAATATCTTGTTCACTTGTACATGATGCCAGTAAGTCTATTAAACTGTCATATTTGCAATAACGTAAATCACTGTCTTATAAATAATACCCAGCTTTTTTTTCCCCTCTCTTGATACTGTTTCTGCCTGCAAATTCACATTTTAGTTTAAAAATGGGAACCAACCAATATTAGGTTCAAAAGTCATTGTTCACTCAGTACAGCAGGCTGAGAACCTAATGTTTTACAATGTGCTGCAACAAGAGGAAAAAAAAAAAATCAAGAGCAAGGAACCATTCAAAATTGCCAGGCAACAGGGCAATTACAAAATCCATTAGCAAAAAAAGAAACAAATTTTCCTCCTGCCCCCTGATGCCCCCTATCTCCTGCTAATGTATCTGTAATAGAAAGATTAAACTTTATTTTATCTCAGCTCTATTGATCTGAAACTCAATTTAGGTTGGCAAGGTAACACGTTAAATGCAGCTGTAGTTGGTGTGACATCTTCTGCAGATTCTTTCAAGTCAGGCTTTTATGAACTGTGTGCATCTTGGAGCACATAATTCAGCTGCTTTCTTAAATAATGACTCTTGGAATCAGGAGAAAAGTTGGAGAGACACACACACGCACACAAAGGGGTCATGTCTCTAAAACACCCACACTTCATTTATTTTTTAACATAAATTTTAATTCGACTTTGAGCAGTTTTTTTTTTGAACAAACAGAAGCTGAAGCGACAAAAATAAAATGGCTTGTGGCAAGATTCAACAAAAGAGGAAAAAAACTCTTAAGAGATTCTTAAGAGTCCCAGCACAAACTTTCTCTAACACGCTGCACAAAACATCAAGAAATACATGATGCAAGCGAGAACAAACTACAGACTTATGTACTTTTCATTCAGACAAGCGTCGACTCATTTATGATGAAATCTACATCATAACGGCAACTTTTACCCACAGTCAGTGGTGACTCTTGGGAATATTCTCAGAAAAGTCGTGATTGTTGCAATAACAAAGATGCCTGTTGAAAAGATAAATTTAATTTTAAAGCTAGATAAATGCTCCAATAATATTAGGTTCCCATTATTTACTTTCTAGCTACATAAGCCACATATTGTATGTTACAGTCAGCAGAGAGAGTCTCCATAATTAAAATTATTTTGAATCTGCCATTAATAATCAATTCAGGAAGGTCACCAACAGGATAAGTGTTATCAGATAACCTTCAAATACATCCTGCTGACCCGTCATTCCTCTGGCTCCATCATATCCCTGAGCGTGATGAGTTTCTTCTTGTCACTGTCAGAAACAAGGCTGTTCAGTCTTTCCAAAAGCACACAGGCAGTTGAATCAGTCATCACATTCACAATAGAGAAAGGAGGGGAGGAAAAAAGGAAACCTCTACAAAGATTGTTGCACTGCTTGGTGTGGATCAATACATATCACCACAAGCACAAGCTGCATTTGGGTTAAAACCTGGGTTTCATCAGTTCAGATAGTTACAGATTTAGCCAAACTGTCCCCTTCCACCATACTGTACGTATCCCCTGGTTATTGCTATAGTATCCACTCTGTTAGTTCAGTCTGCATGGCTTTTGTCGTGCCCTTTAAAATCGGTAGCAGATTTTAGGTTGTTCCTACTAAACTTCATCCAACAAATCTACAAAGTCGATCAAGCCATGGAAAATACCAAGCTTGTTTGAGTTTTTTCTTTTATCATTCCCCTGCAGGGCTAGAGATGCATCATTTTTTTAGCTCACCTCATTGATGTGATGGTGAACTACTAGCATGTAGCTTTCACCCAAATGACTGGCAATGTTCACCTGGTCAAAAGTTAAAAATAAATAAACACCAACTGGAAGCTGTTCATATAAAGCTTGAAAGACTAGTGCATCTTCCCCTTTTCAGACAGCTGATGTGTGGCAGTGACTCCTCGTTGTCCAGGTGGCGGTGTCTGCCATGCCTTATGACCATATTGACATTGAATGTGACTAATAAATCCACATAACTGCTGAAAACGAGTTCTTGCCCTCCTGGAACCCATAAACATCACAATATAGTGAATTAAAATGGGGGAAAAAAAAGTTTTACTTGAAAGTTAATGAGAGTAGTCTGTGGCATTTTCCAATCATTGTATTCCAGTTGTTCAAACTAAAAAAGCAGCAGGATCTGGTTTATGGACGCTGCCATGTTGTTTTTTTGGAGCCAAAGTCTGTGCAGTTGGGAACCAAAACCCTTTGTGCTTGCATGTACAGTGCAGGAAAGTTCTTAGTTATTTTAATGCTGACAAACATCTTCCTTCAGACTTGTTACTGTGAACGTACAGTAAATTTTTATAGTAAATGAACTCTTGCTTTGCTTAAGACATTTTCCGCAGTTTGCCAGAAAATTCAGACACGAATCAAAGTGCGTTCTCAGTTTGCACTCTGAAATAATAATTTCACACAGCAAGTTTCACCACTGACAGAAGAGTAATAGTACCTCATCTGTAAAACCTTGAAGCTTTGTGAGATTTCTGTGGCAATTTCTTAAGTAGGCCAAGACACGGTACTCATTAGTTTCACTAAATCTTGATGTTACATAGTTATCCACGTATGTTAAGCGCTGAAATAAAATTACAAATTAAGCCTCCATTAGGTAGTAACTCATTACATACACACACATCAGCCATTCTGTGCATTCTATAATTGCTTCAAATTTAAAGCGGTTTTCCCACCACATATAGCATTATTGAGCAACGGCAAAGCACTGAGTAAATAGTGTATTTATTTATTATCATAATTCATATCACCCTTGAGTGAACCAGAATTGGATTTGTTGCGTTTCCTCGCAGAGACAACCTGTCCATCAGATTAAATTGTAAAAAATCTCAGTGTATAACCAGTCAGCACCGCTTCTGCAATTAAGCAGAGACGGGAGAAAATAAGTCGGAGTAAGAGTGCCTGCATGGGTGGAGAAGAGGAGGAGGAGGCAGTGAATGTGACTCTCCTGCTTTGCTCGTTGATAGTTAAGCTCTTTTCAGATGTAAACCAAACAATTCTGTGTAACATAAATCAAATTCACTGTCTTTCTTCGGAGCAAAAAGTTTGTTTTGTTTCATACCGACTTGGTCTTCCGTAGCATCTGTTTGACAATCCCATCAGACCTAATAAAAATGGAAGATAGGCTTGTGAATGGCAGCATCATCTTTATATAACTGCATTGCAAGCTTCTTCTTTTTTTTCCACATACTGTAGGTAACTTTCTCCCACACTGTAAGTGGGATTTTTCTCCAACTTTGCTAAATTAGTTTAAAGTTTTTGCAGCAGTTCAGTGAAGGCAAACTTTTCCAGGTCCCGACTGTCTGATTCTGAAGTATTTCTTGACTTTAGGATTTCACTTATCTCTTGGCATTTTTCGAAGATACACGGATGGTTTGATGCAGATAATTAGACTCCAACTTCTTGGTTCTGCAGCTTGAAAGTGTTCAATTTGAGTTTTATCTGCAAAGTGTAGTGGCAGCTAGTGGCACACCTTCAGGTTAAGCTCGGACATATTAGATGTAACCTTTTTTTCTCATATTGTCTCAGGTTTCTATTTGCTTTTTTTTTATGCATACCAAGTTATACGGGGGGGGTACGTCTTGTACAGATTGCTAGTTCATCTCAGGGTTTGATTTTAAGATTGAGCAGACTGATTTGTTATGTCTTTCCACTTCTTGGGAAGTTCAAATATCATAGTGTGATAAAATGTAGGCGGAACATATGTATTTTTTATTTTTCAAATTTCTGTGTAAGCGTTCCACAAAATCAGAGCCATATTATCTGTAAAGTATCCCATAGGTGTACTACTTAAATAAGATGGCTTTAGTCTAAAACTCTGTCACGAAAGGCGGTGGGCAAAAGCCTTTAATTTTACTCTGTTATGAGTATGTTTTTTGTTCAATCACGCTGTAGAACAATGATGTTAGTTTTAGAGAGGATCAGTTATTGCTTTCTTTGAGTGTTACTGCAGGGCACTGTTTATACAACCTCTCATGTTGGAATGCCTCATTTATTTCTTAGCAGGAGTTACCAGTTTATCACACTCTGTGTTTGCCACTGTCATCTGTGAGATATATATATTGAGTTTTTTAAAGTTGCTTTGCTAAACATTTGTCTTCACTTAAAAAAAACAAAAAAGTGCTTTACTAACAAAACTTTAAGCTCGTCTTGTATGAATTTCTATCAGCCAAGGTTTGAGCCTGCAGAGCAGTTGATGCAGTTTTTCATAAGATTTACCAGGTTGTTTATTTCCCCTGGGATATATTTCAAGTGGGCTGGATAAACTAGGCAGGAAGTAGTAATTTATTGAAGCTGATTTACTGAGAGTGAGAAAAATTGGAAAAACTGTGGCATTCATGCGGATATTACTTTAGACAGTTTTACAGGCCACGTGCAGCTCTCTGATAGCAGCAGCTTCCTGTAGCAGGTTTACTTGCTCTCCCTTTTGAGGAGCATCACGCCACGTTAAATGAGTTGACTTAGTCTCTTAAGTCTCCAGATGTCTATCATCTCCAGCATCTGTGAAAAAAAACCCCAAAAACAGACCCAGTCAGCACAGGCCTGACCTCCCAATGTTCAGGACTTATGGAATTTGCTGTTAATGTTTTGCTACTCGATAATACTTAACTCTACAGTAAAGAGCTATTTTTATTGCTGTAAATAATAAATGTGTACTACTCATACAATAGTTTATGTATTTACAGCATTTATCATACTGTTTGTATCCTCGCCTCAAGTAATGGAACCGGATTTACTGAAAGAACTTGAAGGAAAGCCTCCCATAAATGCTGAAAGAAAATGGATAACTTCAGCTTGTGTCCAAAACTCCATTACCTGATCAGTTTCAGTAATAATCTGTAACATACAGACCCGTCCCTGCTTCTGGCAATGTAAACTGTGTCTAACAGGTTCACTTTAACGTTTAGTGTTGGTGCCATTAGATTCAGACTTTATTCCACAGGAAAAAAAAGACACTTTAACCCTTTTTAAATCCTATGTCATAGAAGAGTGGCTAGAAAGATCCCTCTTAATGCTTTGAGACCTGCAAAGGAGCCCTGAAACCCTCTTATGTCAAAAGGAGCATAAGAGGCATTCCTGTTACAAAAGATTCAAAATGGGAGATTTTGTGATACGGCTTTAACTGGGAAGAGGCAACTAAAATGGAGACTGTCCCTAGAAAGAGGATGTCCAGTCCTCCCATGTTAACATCTCTGCATTCTTACTGCCAAGAAACACCTCACAGATTTTCTTCTATACAGCTTTTTGTTGCTTATATTTTACTGAGATTTATAAAACTGCCTCAAAGGAATAGTTCAGGTCACTTTTACTGTGGAGTTTTTGTTGAATGGTTGATATTATCTTACTTGTTGTAGGTAGCTTTTTGAAAGCTCAGTTTGGTGAAATGGAAGTTAATTCTGTTTGAATTGATGAATTAAATTGTTACTGTCCTAAAACAACTTTATAATCTTAGAAGCTTCACAGAAGTTCATGTGTCCACTTTTTAAAAAACCTTTACATTGTTGTTGTTTTTTACTGTACATTGGTATCCTGGCAGAAATATTGTTAGGTTTGGCTAGGAACCGCCCCTGGTTGCACTGGAAGTGCTACAGCTACCTTCTGTTGCTGCTTTTCGTGCTTGAAAATAACCGTATATTTCTATGTAAATCATTGTGAAAAATTTGCTTTGGAAATGGGTCCATTTGGACTTGGCATTTTTACCTTGTCCGTACGTTTCGAAGCGGATTGTTTCGGTCTTAAAACAACTCCAGTTTTTAAAATTTCATCGCAGTTATTACAAAAGCTTTTATTCATAGCTTTGCATTGCATCAAATTTTGGATTACACAGTTATTTCTGCAGAAATATAAAAGAAAAAAAACCAACCTTGCCTGGCGTGATCCCTGAATACCT
Source organism: Kryptolebias marmoratus (assembly GCF_001649575.2). Taxonomy (NCBI): domain Eukaryota; kingdom Metazoa; phylum Chordata; class Actinopteri; order Cyprinodontiformes; family Rivulidae; genus Kryptolebias; species Kryptolebias marmoratus. Next base: position 16,799,341 of record NC_051442.1, read on the forward strand.
TGAAAGTGTTGCATCTCACTGCTGCCGGTGCTATTTGTGCTTGTAAATAACCATGTGATGTGAAATTGATGGTGTGAAGGTTTATAAAATAGCATTTGCATGAACCTCTTTGACATTTTTGTGATTGGAAATATTTTAAGATGGTCTTGGCTGCGTTCAGACTAGCTCATCAGACCTGTTGGACATAAACTCTATTTTTTTTTTAGATAATAACCAAAACCACCCAAATTACTTAGTCAAAATATCTTTGAATGTTTGATCCGATAATACACACACACGTTTGACTCACTCTGGTTTAGTTGGGTGTCAAAAGTAGGTTTCTATATCTGTGAAACCTTTGATTGTAATTGTTGCTTGTGGATAGCTAGTCATTGAGTTTTATTACTTTACTGAAAGCTTTGCACATTTTGTTCACATTTTATCAAGGGCTACATTAACTTTGCTGGCTGCTGAGTCATGTAGAAACCAAAAGAGATGTCAAAAGAGCTGCAAGAATACAGTATATAACAGGAAATGATATATAAGATAACTAAAGGTATGGAAATGTCGGTTATTGTTCAAAACCTGTTAAAGAAGTGGAGGATTGGCTGATTTATTGATACAAAGTCATGATCAGGCAGATGATCAATGGTTACCTTTTTCTTTCTTTTTTTTTTTTTGAAAATGAGTTAAGACACAAAGAAATGCAGTCCAGCTACTTCAGCTGATATACAAACCTCCCTGCGAGACAGTGCTGTGGCTGCTTTAAGATCAACAATAAGAAGGAACTTAATCAGAAATGGTCTGCATGGTTGGGTTTCTAAAATAAAAAAGTTACTACTAAACACCAGTTCCACATTAGTTGGGTGCAATACACAATATTAAGAGCTAAACTTTTGAACAGGGATTATCTCATTATTTCCTTATTGCTACATTTTCTCTAATGACTGCGCTCTTCTGTGAAGCCTAATGGTTTAATTTAAATCCCATAAAATAAACGTAATGTGTTTTCCCTGACCACTCGTTTTTTTCTTAACAATTGTTACTATTTTCGAAATGATACCAGCTTTCAGCAATATGGAGTCGCTTGCTGGTGTCTGCAGATTGTCTAAATGAGGTGTGGACTGCGGAGAAATCAGGATTAACATTGATTTGCTTCCCTGTTCACACTCTTTTGTTACGTTCTGCTCAAGCAGCTGCAGTATGCTAATTTTATTCCAATTCATTTGACGCATGTATGACGGATACAGTCTCTCCTTGCAATATTGTTTTGAAGGGCATTCTTCTCTATTGATTCTCATTCTGTTTATATTTTTCTTGATTCAATTAGTCACCACCAGTGTTGGGGAACAGATAAACCGCTATGCTGGCTTATTGACTGATTTCCACCTCTTCTTTCTTGCGCCATGAATATTTATAGAGTCTGCTGGTGTTGAGTGTTTGAATAATTATTGCATAATAATATCCACTTGCTCCCGAGCTTTTACTTTGATATCACTCAGTGAAAACTGATCAGGCTCCAGTGTCTCTTGGGCTGTTTAGAGTGTCCAATCCTCGGAGGAAGATTAGATGGCAATTTGCCTCTGAAATGGTAGTACTGGTGAAGCCTCTCAGACGCTTGCTGGTTGATGTATACGGATGTGACAGGAAGTTGCAATCTTGTTTGATTTATATTCCCTGGTATGTTAACCTTGTGAAGCCGTGCCAAGCTCATGTGACATTAAATGACAAAACCACATTTTTTTCTTGTGTTTTTTCTTTTTTTTTTCCTGTTGAGCTGTCTCCTCAAGGGGACAACCTGACATTTTTAAAGTCTGTCATTTTGCCTCAGCAGGCACTTACTGGATTGCGAATTTTGTCTTTCGGTTGCCCTACAAATGGTTCTTTTTGCATCAAATCAGCACAGCATGCATATGTTGGCTTACAAATAAAAACAATCATCAGGCGGGGGTTTTATCATCGTGTTTCTGAATATGAATAAAGACCTATACCGCTGGATGGCCATGGACATGCCCTACATTGGTATTGGATGCATATTTTTGTATCATGATTTCAGTGGTTCTCAAACTTGTTATTCAAAGATCCAAATCTGATTTCTAGAGAAGGCCCACAGTCCCGAACAACTAGTGGTAAGCAAATCCATTTTTATTAAATGGATTTGTAGGGAATCTCCATAATCTCTTAAAACATTTTGCAGGGGTTCTCAGTTTCCTCACATGGGTCGCAGAAGCTTGCAGTCTTGTCGCTTGAATTTTGAACATGTTCAAAAAAATTTGTGCAGCAAATTTTCTCTAAAAGTAGCCAGAGTTGTCCCAGGCACCTCGAACATGTCTCTGTTTAGTTCCTAAAAATTTTAGAGTGCTTCAGCTGTATTTTTACACCTGCACTGGCACTCTATTAAAACAGAAAACACCCAAGGCTACAACCTTAAATGTCCAAATCTACAAACCACCCTGAAATCTTAAAAAAAAAAAAAAATACCAGATCCAAATCTGTCCGTCTTCATTGTAAAAGTTTGTAATGTGCATGACCTATAGTTTAGCAAGCTGTGCACACAAAAATAGGCCTTGATGTTAAAAACAATGGTGGCTCAAATCACAGCCACACAGTTTGTTGATCACTTCATCGCAAACACTCAGACTTCAGTGAGACTAGCAATTTTGACCCAACTAGTCTCTAACAGTTGCAGCCCAGTGAGATGCTACCTTAAGTCACTCTAATTTTGAATGGTAAAGCATAATTCTCTATGTAGTTTTATATAATATTTTAACTTTAACTTTGAGTTATGTAAATACTACTGCCTTAACAAAGAAAATGCCATTTATTTACACAATAAATTAAAGACAACAAGACACTGTAACATTAAAATGTTTGAAATCGAAGTTAAAAGATGCTCTTAGACAATTAGGATATATACCAACCTAGTGTGAGAAAATGGCACCTTCTGCCTTTAATAAGCTGTATAAACTTTGGCACTAAAAGTGTTTCCACTCTTTATGACTCCAACTGTCTCTGAGCAAATTAGACACATGGGCCTTATGCTGGACTGGGACTCTCAACTCATTTTTGAAAACTTGCTATTTTTTTATTTTTATTTTTTTTATTTACTGTTTTTTTTGCATATCATGGTGACATGACATATCACCTCCTTTTCTGCTACCTTTCTGATAATGACACCAACAAAAGTTGCTGGTCTCTCTCTCTTGTGCCTGCAGAACTGCATGTGAATGTCTGTTAGCTCTTAGTTGATTTGGCAGTGTTGGCATGAAGCTGAATAACTGAATCGCGTCAACGTTGCATCATACTTGCGCCTGCTGTCAGTGCTGCCATAGTTATATCTTAATCTCGCACCAAGGTTAGTGGGGGAAAAAAAATCAAACAAACTGAACACTTTATTGATTAGAATAAAACATTTTTTTAATGTATTGAACATATACACCATTGCATTGTACCAATGCATCCGGATTGACTTACCATTCGGTACAGATCCAGACTGGACTCTGGACTTTGAGAATTGCTGATGTATGCCTTCTCTGTTTATCAAGCCAATGCTCATGGAAAAAGCCTGGAAATATCCTTTACATCAGGACTAAAATTCCTAGTGACAGCAAAATTAGCTGGGCAAAACAAATAATTGATTTTATGTCCAAACAGGAATCAGATCCATTGTTCTTTTTAGACCTTTCCGAAAAACATGGCATAAAGGGTTTTGCTTCAAAAAGCAGATCAATGTGACATCTGAGGGTGATGCAGTCACATACTGCAGCACTCAAACTGTGGTTTTACATCTATATTCACAAGAATCCAAACACACACACCAAAAAAACAGGAAAAAAAAAGAAACATCTGTTGAAGAGAAGGGAAGAGATGTTTTTGTTTCTTAATCTTGATTCACAATTGTAGCTCACACAGCCACACAGTTGTCACACCATCTTAATTTGCCATGAATACCAGAATGATTATCCATGGTGCTCATGAAGCCTAATCTTTTGTTTGTTTTCTATTCTTTCTTTGACTAAATATGACAAGTGAAACCCGTTTAAATCTTCTGTCAGAGAATCGCTGCATTTTGTTGCATGTTAAAGCTTTCAGTCTGTGACAAATCCTAATTGGTTAGAGAGAGTACCTTCAGGGCAAAATGTACCTGATGCTGTGAATTGTGTTGCTCTAATTGGGTTTACCCATAATCTGCTGCCGCTGCTAGAGAGCCTCATACATAAGCAGCATGGAAATCGTGTAATACTTGGAATGAGCTGCCGACATGTTTGATTTAATTAATCAAAAATTAGCTTCCAGCCTTGGAACACACTCCACAGAAACTCTCCAGAGGAGGCGGGCAAGTCCTGGGATATCTGCCTGACTATAAGCAGGCAATAAAACACATTAATAATGCAGTGTTTTTCGGATTCTGTTCATCAGTGTGGAGGGTGATGTATTAGCAGAGGATGAGTGCTGTAATGTAGCAGTGATGATTTCTTTTTTTTTTAGTTTTTTTTTTTTTCAAACAGTGCCACCAATCTAAAAAATAAAGAGCTTTATGTCACACATCAAGTGTTGTGAATGATTCTCAGCTACTACCAAATCAAATTTTAGCTCAATATCTGTAAAATTGACTGAGCTAGTGTTATGCTAGACTTATAAAAATCCCATTGTCTTTGTCTCTGTAGGTTAATTTCTATACATCTGTCCTGTGTGTGTTTAGATTCAGGACCTTGCAATCCGGTGCATTCAGAAAAACATCAAGAAGAATCGTGGGGTCAAGGGCTGGCCATGGTGGAAGCTCTTCACTACAGTCCGGCCCCTCATTGAAGTCCAGCTCACAGAGGAGCAGATGAGAAGCAAAGACGTGAGCAGACCTCTCTTATCAGCTCCACCTCCCCCCTCCCCCCC